>NC_060197.1:23303311-23525811 GCF_021184085.1 Oncorhynchus gorbuscha
GTGGAGGAAAACTGATATTCCCTTGTGGATTATTGGATATTATTAGTGCACGAAATGACATATTAGGATCTCGACCCGTAGCCACTGCATTTACGTAAGCTGCATTCACTGTTGTCTTTTTCATCCCTAGAATCAATGCTTGGTTCGAGTGTGTAAATCTGTGTGTACTTCAGTAGATAGATATCAGATAGGAAGGAGGAAATGCACATTTTGGGAGGAAGGAGAGATAATTGAGACATAGCCCATGTTCAGTCTTGAAGGAAACTCAACTACCTCAATATATACAATACAGTATACACAGTACACTGAGTATACCAAACATTTGGAACACCTTCCCTTCCCCTGTTGACCTCAGAAAAGCCTCAATTCGCCGGGGCTCATGTTAACTCCAATGCTTCCCACAGATGTGTCAAGTTGGCTGGATGTCCTTTGGTAAGTGGGCAATTCTTGATACATACGGGAAACTGTTGAGCATGAAAACCCAGCACCGTTGCAGTTCCTGACCCAAACCGGTGCTCCTGGCACCTACTACCATACCCCCGTTTAAAGACACTTGCATATGCTGTCTTGCATGGCACACATGCACAATCCATGTCTCAATTGACTCGGGCTTAAAAATCCTTCCTTAACCTGTCTCCTCCCCTTCAACTACACTAATTGTATTGGATTTAACAAGCGACATCAATAAGGGATCATAGCTTTCACCTGGTCAGTCTGTCATTGAAAGGGCAAGTGTTCTTAATGTTTTGTATACTCAGTGTATAATATGGACGTAGTAGGACATAGGAGAACCACGCTGAGAGAATCCATTGGTACCCACGTAACCATTTCAAGATATTGACATTAGAATGAGACCACACAGAGCAAACAATACAGGCCTTAGTGACTGTGTGTGTGTGTGTGTGTGTGTGTGTGTGTGTGTGTGTGTGTGTGTGTGTGTGTGTGTGTGTGTGTGTGTGTGTGTGTGTGTGTGTGTGTGTGTGTGTGTGTGTGTGTGTGTGTGTGTGTGTGTGTGTGTGTGTGTGTGTGTGTGTGTGTGTGTCAGGGATGGGCATTTGACATTAATATCGTGAAAAAAACATGATATCCAGGTAAAATATTAAAGAAATCTTGACTCTTGACCAATCTGTAGTTTTGGCTAAAAGCAACAGTGATATATTTTAAATGTCGCGGTATTTTAAATGTCACGGTATTTTAAATGTCATGGTATTTTAAATGTTGTGGTATTTTAAATGTCATGGAGTATCCTTGTAGGTAACAATGTCACAAGGATCATCTAATTTAATTTATAAACAACGCTTTTCATTGTCAAAATAGACACTGACTCCAAGTAATCGAATGACAACGTCCGTTCGGATATTAGATTAACCGTGTCTCTCCCTAGTGTGTGTGTGTGTGCGCGTGTGTGTGTGAGTGTGGTCACTAGTCAGGCTACAGTACACTCATGATGTCTAGTCAGTAGACTAGACACCCTATACTCTTCTCAAATGTAGGATGAGCTAAGTGAGGACTGACTTATGGGGGGGTGAAGGAGTGAGAGAGAGTGTGTGTGTGTGTTTGATTTATGTGTGTGTGTATGTGTGTTTGAGATTGCATCTGTGTCTGGGTAGATACTAGGGAGCGCCAAAGAAAGACTACAGGATACAGGTTGGCTAGTCTGGGGGCTGCTTCCTAAATTGCATCCTATTCCCTATTTTTGTGCTAGTTGTACCTGCACCAACATGTTTCCTTCATAGCTTGTTCTCCATCTTTAAAAAAAAATAGGGAGCCCATTTTTTTCAGCACTTTTATTTCGATGGCTGATCAAAGCTCATTTTCTCGTGGCTCTCTCTTTTCTCTACAGCAGACAAATGTTGAACAATATGTTGGGAACATCGAATCGCAATAAAGACCCAGTATCGAATCGCAATACATATAGAGTCGTGAGACTCGCAATAATTATCGTATCAACACCTAAGTATCATGATAATATCGTATTGTGTGGTCCCTGGCAATTCCCAGCCCTTCTATTTAGTACACTGTTTCATCAAAACTCAATAGGGCTCTAGTGAAAAGCAGGGGAATAGGGTGCTATTTGGGATACAACCTGGGTGTCTCAATTGAGTTATTAATATCTGAAAGGACAGCTGAGGGGCGGAAGTGGGGGAGGGAGGGGTGAGGAGGAGGAGGGGGGGTGAAGAGGGAGAGGGGAATGAGAGGGGTGTCCGTTCTAGAATTAGCTCCTGGAATCTGTGTATGAAGTTCACAGGGGGATATGTTTCAGTGTGGGGGTTTACACCGCCGTCATATATACGTTATGCGTACGCGCTCTCCTCTCTCAGGCGTCAGTCTATCACTTTCTCTCCTTTCGTCTCTCCGTCACTCCCTTTCTCTCGCCATCTCTCTCCCTCTCGTTCTCTGCCTGAGCCTCAGTGTGAACTCTGGCTTGGTTGCTCTGGAAACGCTGGGCCCACACCACCTACTGCATCCTCTCTGTCCATCTCTTTACCTCCTCCTCTCTCTCTCTCTTCCTCCCTTTTTCTCTCTCTCGCCCTCCTCTGCCGCGGCCTCTTTCTCTTTTCACTCCACCGTCTCTTCGCCTCCGCCCTCTCTCTCGTTCTCTCTTCACTCACCATGTCCATCTCTCGCTCTCTCTCTCGTCTCTGATTCTCTCGTCATCTCCCACTAGCACTCTCTCTTCCTTACTCTCATCTCATTTTCCTCGCCGTCCATCGCTCATTCTGCTAATGCAAACTCCCCGTTCGACCTATTAATCCTCTCTCCATTCTCTACCCACACTTCTGTCTCTCCATCTTTCTCTTACCTTCCCCTGTCTCATCCTTTATCTCGATCCATCTCTTTCTGCTCCATTATGTGTTCTTAGAGCTTTTCCTGTATGTCTTCCTTCATGCGATCTTAATTCAACTCCCCCCCACACACACACACACACACACACACACACACACTGCACGAGAGATCAAGTGCCACTGGCAGCAATGTCACTGGTGACATCACTGTACGGTCATCGGTCTAGTAGTTCCACTGTCTTGCTTTTGAGAGACCGTGGTTGGATTCATATTTGCCTACTAGTATACTATTACTGTAAAGTACAAGTTAGGCAATAGAGCTACTGTATAAGCCTTATAGCGAGAGACAGTGGCCTAGTACTTCTGTACAGTAATGTAGATCTAGGATCATTTTTCAGCTTTGTTCATTTGTAATGAATGACGATGCTAATGTTGATCTATATCAGGGATGGGTGAACTTTGACGGGGGCCATAAAAATCTGAACTCCACATGATGGGCCGCAATTGCTCGCGGGTCTGCACACTCACACACATACACACATAATCAAACGCACGCACGCACGCACACACACACACACACACACGCAGTCGTCTTTGCCTTTAGTGAGGAACACGCCCCAATCTGTCACTCTGGGTGACATGGAAGGTGAGTGGCACAGGAATCGCTGGAATTTTCCATTTCGTGATTGGCACGGCTAATGTTTCACCCACCAGACTCTTTACACACGCACACACACAAACACACACCGGTATTGGAGGTAGGCAACCATGCATTATACTGTACAAAGAGTCTATTGGCTCTCCAATATAGGCCTATTTCGTTGAAGATAAAACTGTTTACAGGATCAGATGGATCAGAGTAGAGAGAGTAGAGTAGATTAGAATAAAATAGAATCTGAATATGAGCTTGCCTACTCATCACAACAAATACTAGACTACTAGACATGGGCAGGCAGGGTCCTGGGCGGCGCCCAATCAGGAAAATACCATTAGGCCAAACCAGTACAGTGGTTGCTACAGCAAATGATAGAGTGGGCTTATCTAGATCGTATCAACATGTAGTAGAATGATTGAAGATATATTTGGGTCTGTGGGGGCCTGGGGAACAGAACCAGTGTGATGTTCTACAAATAAGCATGCTTCCCAAAACCAACTAACAACAACTGTTGACCCTGGGGGCTATAAAATAGTTATCTTTTAGCCCAATGGATGATGTCATCTTTTGATGACATCATTCCCAATATGAAACTGGTGGCCAATAAGTGATTCAACAATGTAAAGACTATTCAAGTTTAGTTCAAATTTTACACCCAGTAAAGTTGAATGGTCTATACCACAGTCAACCCCGCCAACTAACATTGTGATATTTTAAGTATTCACGTGAGTCTGTGATGTTTTCTGGGGCGCATCTTTTAGCGATTCTCGGGGCAATAAATGGACAGTTGTTGCGAGCGGCCCCCTCGCGCTTTTAATCAAAAGTGTAGATACAGTGGGGCAAAAAGGTATTTAGTCAGCCACCAATTGTGCAAGTTCTCCCACTTAAAAAGATGAGAGAGGCCTGTAATTTTCATCATAGATACACTTCAACTATGACAAACAAAATGAGAAAAAAAATCCAGAAAATCACATGGTAGGATTTTTAATGAATTTATTTGCAAATTATGTCTGTCTTTCTCTATGGAGTAGCCTATGGGCATTTCCAGGCGGCCCATGAGCACCAACATGTGAAGTTCATAGGAGCATAACAAAATGGGTGTCAAATGAAACATACGAGTCTATATTTTGAGCATAGATACATTTTTCAACCTTTTTCCATCTTAAAAACTCCTATGAGCTTTCCTATGAGCTTTTGTTATGCTCCTATGAACTTCACATGTTGGTGCTCATGGGCCCTTCCATCTTAAAAGTGCGGCATAAGTAAAGGCTTTGATTTCTGGATAAACAGATGGAAAAGGGGTCTTAAGAAACATCTACATCTACAAGAAAAAGTATTCAAATGTATTAGAAATACATCAAAACAATCATGTTCAATGTAAAGACCCCTGCCAACTAATATCAACACACACTTAGTTTTGGAGAAATTGTTTACCTTCTGTAAGTCTAAGAAATATTGGCTTGTAATTCTGTTACCAAAAACCCACGTATCTTTATGTGGAGGGAGGATAATGAAAGTTTAGAGGAGAAACACGTAATGGTACACCTAACAATGAATTATAATGATTTTACTTATATAAATTTTGTTCATAAATTATTAAGTGATTAAAACTTGTAATTTTGTTACAAAATTGGTAACGGAATTACGTAAAAATCAGTAACGGAATTACTGCAGCTGAATTTGGCTACAATGGGAAATCTTAATAGTCACAAACCACAGTTGGGTCACCTGCTACTGTCCTCCGTTCCACTGGCATACTGTTATGTTCAGCACATAACTGTTTTCTTTCTGTTTCTGTCATCTGGTAGTTAAACCAAGAGTGTTAAAAAAGTCTGAGTCTGGACAACCCCTCCCTCTCCCTCTCTCTCTCTCTCTGCCTTTCTCTCTCTCTCATTCTCCAGTGAAGGTCACCTCTCCCAGCTCTTACTGACACCTACCCATTAGCTCCCTCTCTTTCCATTTACTGTAACCAGCCCCCTCACCCACTGAGCACCGACCGACACTGGACGTTCATGGACGTTGAAAAGTAGTTGAAATTCGGTCAGTTCACCCTGGCCTTGATGTTAATGTCCACAGAAAAAACGGACTGGACCAAATCTGAACCTATCATAGACGTACAGAACCGGTCAAGAGTTTGGACACACATACAGTGCTTTGAAAAAGTATTAATCTCCCTTGGTGTTTTTCCTATTTTGTTGCATTACAACCTGTAATTTAAATGGATTTTTATTTGGATTTCATGTAACGGACATACACACCATAGTCCAAAATGGTGAAGTGAAATTGAAAAAAAGAATGTTTAAAAAAAATTTAAACATTTTTAAATGGAAAAGTGGTGCGTGCATATGTATTCACCCCCTTTGCTTATGAAGCCCCTAAATAAGATATGGTGCATCCAATTACCTTCAGAAGTCACATAATTAATTAAATTAAGACCACATGTGTGCAATCTAAGTGCAACATGATCTCAGTATATATACACCTGTTCTGAAAGGCAAAAGAGTCTGCAACACCACCAAGCAAGCGGCACTATGAAGACCAAGGAGCTCTCCAAACAGGCCAGGGACAAAGTTGTTGTTGAGAAGTACAGATCAGGGTTGGGTTACAAATAAATATCAGAAACTTTGAACATCCCACGGAGCACCATTAAATCCATTATTAAAAAATGTAAAGAATATGACACCACAACAAACGTGCCAAGAGAGGGCCGCACACCAAAACACACAGACCAGGCAAGGAGGGCATTAATCAGAGAGGCAACAAAGAGGCTGCAAAACTCCACAGTGGAGATAGGAGTATCTGACCATTGGACCACTTTAAGCCGTCCACTCCACAGAACTGGGCTTTACGGAAGAGTGGACAGAAAAAAACATTGCTTAAAGACAAAAATAAGCAAACACGTTTGGTGTTTGCCAAAAGGCCTGTGGGAGACTCCCCAAACATATGGAAGAAGGTACTCTGGTCAGATGAGACTAAAATGGAGCTTTTTGGCCATCAAGGAAAACGCTATGTCTGGCGCAAACACAACACCTCTCATCACCCTGAGAACACCATCCCCACAGTGAAGCATGGTGGTAGCAGGGATGTTTTTCATCGGCAGGGACTGGGAAACTGGTCAGAATTGAAGGGATGATGGATGACGCTAAATACAGGGAAATTCTTGAGGGAAACTTGTTTCAGTCTTCCATAGATTTGAGACTGGGCCGGAGGTACACCTTTCAATGACAATAGGCCAATGACCCTAAGGATACTGCTAAAGCAACACTCGAGTGATTTAAGGGGAAACATTTAAATGTCTTGGAATGACCTCGTCAAAGCCCAGACCTCAATCCAATTGAGAATCTGTGGTATGACTTAAAGATTGCTGTACACCAAATCAAATCCAATTGTATTGGTCACATACAATAGCAGATGTTAATGCGAGTGTAGTGAAATGCTTGTGCTTCTAGTTCCGACTATGCAGTAATATCTAACAAGTAATCTAAAATTTACACAACGGGGCGGCAGGGTAGCCTAGTGGTTAGAGCGTTGGACTAGTAACCGAAAGGTATCAAGTTTGAATCCCCGAGCTGACATGGTACAAATCTGTCATTCTGCCCCTGAACAGGCAGTTAACCCACTGTTCCTAGGCCGTCATTGAAAATAAGAATTTGTTCTTAACTGACTTGCCTAGTAAAATAAAGGTTAAAAGAAATAGCTACCTTATACACACAAGTGTAAAGGAATGAATAAGAATATGTACATATAAATATATGGATGAGTGATGGCTGTGTGGCATAGGCAAGATTCAGTAGATGGTATAGAGTACAGTATATACATATGAGAAGTCATTTAGGGTATGTAAACATTATATAAAGTGGCATTGTTTAAAGTGACTAGTGATACATTTATTGCATCCAATTTTCTATTATTAAAGTGGCTAGAGATTTGAGTCAGTATGATGGTAGCAGCCACTCAATGTTAGTGATGGCTGTTTAACAGTCTGATGGCCTTGAGATAGAAGCTGTGTTTCAGTCTCTCGGTCCCAGCTTTGATGCACCTGCACTGGCTGTTCACCAGGGGAACCCATCCAACTTGAAGGAGCTGGAGCAGTTTTACCTTGAAGAATGGGCAAAAATCCCCATGGCTAGATGTGCCAAGCTTGTAGAGACATACCCCAAGAGACTTGCAGCTGTAATTGCTGAAAAAATAAAGCTCTAAAAAGTATTGACTTTGGGGGGGTTTATAGTTATGCCCGCTCAAGTTTTCATTTTTTTGTCTTATTTCTTGTTTGTTTCACAATAAAAGATATTTTGCATCCTCAAAGTGGTCGGCATGTTGTGTAAATCAAATGATACAAACTCCAAAAAAAGGCAACAAAATAGGATAAATGCCAAGGGGGGTGAATACTTTCGCAAGCCACTATACTAATTCATGGGTTTTTCTTTACTTTACTATTTTCTACAATGTAAAAAAATTGTGAAGGCATCAAAACTATGGAATAACACATATGGAATCATGTAGTAACCAGAAAGGTGTTAAGCAAATCAAAAGATATTTTATATTTTATATTCTTCAAAGTAGCCACCATTTGCCTTGATGACAGTTTGCACACTCTTGGCATTCTCTCAACCAGCTTTATGAGGCATTTTCTCAACCAATTTCATGAGGTAGTCACTTAGAATACATTTCAATTAACAGGTGTGCCTTGTTAAAAATGAATATGTGGAATTCCTTTCCGTCTTATATATATATATATATGCTATTTAGCAGACGCTTTTATCCAAAGCGACTTACAGTCATGTGTGCATACATTCTATGTATGGGTGGTCCCGGGGATCGAACCCACTACCCTGGCGTTACAAGCGCCATGCTCTAGCAACTGAGCTACAGAAGGACCGTCTTAATGCGTATGAGCCAATCAGTTGTGTTGTGACAAGGTAGGGGTGGTATACAGAAGATATCCCTATTTGGTAAAAGACCAAATCCATATTATGGCATCTCAAATAAGCAAAGAGAAACAACAGTCCATCATTACTTAAGACATGAAGGTCAGTCAATTCGAAAAACTTCTAAAACATTGAAAGTTTCTTCAAATGCAGTCACAAAAACCATCAAGCGCTGATGAAACTGGCTCTCATCAGGACCGCCACAGGAAAAGAAGACCCAGAGTTGCCTCTGCTGCAGAGGACAAGTTCATTAGCGTTAACTGCACCTCAGACGGCAGCCCAAATAAATGCTTCACAGAGTTCAAGTTACAGACACATCTCAACATCAACTGTTCAGAGGAGACTGCGTGAATCAGGCCTTCATGGTTGAATTGCTGCAAAGAAACCACTACTAAAGGACACCAATAAGATGAAGAGACTTGCTTGGGCCAAGAAACACGAGCAATGGATATTAGACCTGTGGAAATCTGTCCTTTGGTCTGACGAGTTCAAATTTGAGATTTTTGTTTCCAACCAACGTATCTTTGTGAGACGCAGAGCAGATGAATGGATGACCTCTGCATGTGTGGTTCCCACCGTGAAGCATGGAGGAGGAGGTGTGATGGTGCTTTGCTGGTCATACTGTCAGTGATTTATTTAGAATTCAAGGCACACTTAACCAGCATGGCTACCATAGCATTCTGCAGCGATACGCCATCCCATCTGGTTTGTGCTTAGTGGAACTATCATTTGTTTTTCAACAGGAGAATGACCCATAATACACCTCCAGGCTGTGTAAGGCCTATTTGACCAAGAAGGAGAGTGATGGTGCTGCATCAGATGACCTGACCTCCACAATCACCCGACCTCAACTCAATTGAGATCGTTTGGGTTGAGTTGGACCGCAGAGTGAAGGAAAAGCAGCCAACAAGTACTTAGCATATGTGCGAACTCCTTCTAGACTGTTAGAAAAGCTGGTTGAGAGAATGCCAAGAGTGTGCAAAGCTGTCATCAAGGCTGGCTACTTTGAATCTCAAATACAAAATAGATTTTGATTTGTTAAACATATTTTTTGGTTACAACATTATTCCATGTGTTATTTCATTGTTTTGATGTCTTAACTATTATTATACAATGTAGAAAATATTAAAAAGAAAGAAAATGAGTGAATGAGTAGGTGTGTCCAAACTTTTGACTGGTGCTGTATGTTTCACAAGTTTGGACAGCACAGTACAGTACAGTGAGTAGAGCTCAGTCAAGAACAGTACAAGACAATACAGTGGTACAGTACAGTACAATAAAGTAGAGTAAAGAAAATGTGGCATAGTACAGTATAGTACAGTATATTGTATTGTACTCTACTATACTCTACTCTTCTACTGCACTGTACTGAACTCTACCCTCCCCTACTCTGCTGTGCTGTATTGTACTGCACTGTACTGAACTCTACCCTCCCCTACTCTGCTGTGCTGTATTGTACTGCACTGTACTGAACTCTACCCTCCCCTACTCTGCTGTGCTGTATTGTATTGTACTGCACTGCACTGTACTGAACTCTACCCTACCCTACTCTGCTGTATTGTACTGCACTGTACTGAACTCTACCCTCCCCTACTCTGCTGTGCTGTATTGTACTGCACTGTACTGAACTCTACCCTACCCTACTCTGCTGTGCTGTATTGTACTGCACTGCACTGTACTCTACCCTACCCTACTCTGCTGTATTGCACTGCACTGTACTGAACTCTACCCTACCCTACTCTGCTGTATTGTACTGCACTGTACTGAACTCTACCCTACCCTACTCTGCTGTGCTGTATTGTACTGCACTGCACTGTACTCTACCCTACCCTACTCTGCTGTATTGCACTGCACTGTACTGAACTCTACCCTACCCTACTCTGCTGTATTGTACCTGCACTGCACTGTACTCTACCCTACCCTACTCTGCTGTATTGCACTGCACTGTACTGAACTCTACCCTACCCTACTCTGCTGTATTGTACCTGCACTGTACTGAACTCTACCCTACCCTACTCTGCTGTGCTGTATTGTACTGCACTGTACTGAACTCTACCCTACCCTACTCTGCTGTGCTGTATTGTACTGCACTGTACTGAACTCTACCCTACCCTACTCTGCTGTGCTGTATTGTACTGCACTGTACTGAATTCTACCCTCCCCTACTCTGCTGTGCTGTATTGTACTGCACTGTACTGAACTCTACCCTCCCCTACTGTGCTGTATTGTACTGCACTGCACTGTACTGAACTCTACCCTACCCTACTCTGCTGTATTGTACTGCACTGTACTGAACTCTACCCTCCCCTACTCTGCTGTGCTGTATTGTACTGCACTGTACTGAACTCTACCCTCCCCTACTCTGCTGTGCTGTATTGTACTGCACTGCATTGTATGTCCAAACTTGTGAAACATGACTATGCATTTCTGTATAGTACAGATCCGGGACCCATGATGTAAACCATTTCCATAATTCTGTCACCGGGTGTAAAGCCACTTCACTTACTGTAGTTAAGTAACCAAATTAGATTTTTTCAAACTCAAGGTGCCATGTCATAGCTGACACCCCATTCTTTCGGCAGACATCTTTGAATTGGGGTGGCAGGTAGCCTAGTGGTTAGAGTGTTGGGCCAGTAACCGAAAGGTTGCTAGATCAAATCCCACCTTGGGTTTGAAAAAAATCTAATTTGGTTACTAAACTACAGTAAGTGAAGTGGCTTCACAAGGTAACAATCTGTCATTCTGCCCCTGAACAAGGCAGTTGACCCACTGTTCCTAGACTGTCATTCTAATTAAGAATTTGTTCCTAACTGACTTGCCTAGTTATATGAAATAATAATTAAAAACATCTTTGAATCTTAATTCGGAGCAGATATTTAACAGAGTTTTTGGAAAATGTGGTCGCATAGAATCCTGAGGGAGATTTTACCGTAATTCCGTTTCCAAAGTTTGCATCTGCACAGTTCTTCCACTAAATTTGTTTGTGCAAATGTTTCAGTGGAAATGTTTCAAAGCAGTACTGGTGCATAGAGTTGTATTGTTTGTTCTACTTTTAAATCAGCGTTTTTTGTTTGGCATACATTTTAAAGTGAAACATCTGAGTCAAAGCCTAATTCCATTATCGTGGAATTGCCCTATACATTATCTAGTAATAAGGCTACATGATTCCCGGCACATAGATAGACTAGATGTATAGTCTAGTCTGAAGATGATATGGCATTATGGCAGGAAACCATGCCATCTTATTTTGACAGCAGTGCCACAGACAGTCGTTATGCAACATCAAGGAGAGAGCATCTCTCTCTCTCTCTCTCTCTCTCTCTCTCTCTCTCTCTCTCTCTCTCTCTCTCTCTCTCTCTCTCTCTCTCATACACACGCACGCACGCACGCACGCACGCACGCACGCACGCACGCACGCACGCACGCACGCACGCACGCACGCACGCACGCACGCACGCACGCACGCACACACACACACACACACACACACACACACACACACACACACACACACACACACACACACACACACACACACACACACACACACAGGATGGCTCTGGTAACGGTTATCAAGCTAACCCAAACAGCCAGCTGAAGTAAACAGACCTCAGACATTTGTGACATGGCCAATTCAGGAAATCTCTCTCTCGCTATCTGTGTGTGTTGATCTGTCCAACATGGCACAGGATCACAGCAATTAGGCTACTAGGTCTAGGCTATGAAATTGGCTGCCATAGTCGTGTAATAATGCAAGTACAATAATAATAATAATAATAATAATAATAATAATAATAACAATAATAATACATTATTATTAACATTAGTAATAGACCTATAATAAACACTGATTAGGCCTACAAATGCCATGTTTCTCAACAAACTGGTTTCATCCGATTTTATTTGGACCATAATAATAACGCTAGCTCATAACGTGTTGCGTTTCCAATGCAGCGTCGATGTTCGTGTAAACACCACGTCGTCCACTGTACTGTCTATGAAATCTATTAAAAACACGACATACGAGACATCGGCTACCTTCTGCGGTCCCCAACCAAACAGATGTGCGCGAGGCGAGGAACACCAACAAACACACATGCGTCTCGCTCAGTGGTCTCGCCATGGAAGGCGCGTCACACACGCAACAGCATCAGCACAGTAGTCTGTACCCCACCACCACCACCACAGATATACGCACCGTCAACCACTATACCTCACCATGTCCAATTGCATGGTAATGATGCCTGGGTGAATTGAATTCATATCCCGATTCGAATGTTCCACGTCCACTCCACTCACTGACGGGACTGACAGAGGCACGGGACTAGATCGAGACATTTCGAGCTAAATTTCTATAAAAGGACAGACACAGCAGCCTGCTGATGCACGCACGGACGGAGCTCGAGAGGAGCGGAACGCGTGGCTGGGTTCATGCTGTGCGTTTACCCTTACCCAGCTAGTTAGTGGTGGGTCCTCCAGTGGTCAAAACCAAATCAACCCTGCTTCAGCCGCTGCTTCGCTGAATCCCCCCGGAAGGCAACGTTCCCTCCTCGCCCTGTCACCGTCTTTAGAGGACGTTAAACCCCGTGTCACCGGCACCGTTCATGGGGTGAGGAGGGTTTCTAGTTGGGGAGCGAAGACGCGCGGTTTAAATTACGGTCTTCGCTGCCTCGATGTCAGACACAGATGTCTTCTGTTTATTGTGCCTCTCTCTCGGTATTGAGTGGAGGTAGTGTCAGAGCCGTACTATGCTGTTATGACGACAGGGGGAGACTGTCACTGATAAAGCTCTTCCACGAATGGGGAAAAAAAGGAAAAGGGGTAGGCTACTCAAAGAAACTCTCGCGAGAAGAAACGCAGCTATCCCATGCGCATCTATTCTTCATGGATCAACAAGGGTTTGCTTGCCAATACACTTGCCAGTACACTGACCACACTTGGTATGTAGGCTGATATGATGTTCTGATATTTGTATTTCTCTTTCAAAATCGAATTGCTTTATTGACGTGACATACTATTAGTAATAATAAGACGGCAGTAGGCCTGATAACTGACGATGACGAAACAGCCTATAGGGAGGTCAGAGACAACAACCTCTCCCTCAATGTCAGCAAGACAGAGAAGCTGATCATGGACTACAGGAAACGCCCCGATACACATCAACAGAGCTGTAGTGGAGCGGGTCGAGAGCTTCAAAGTTCCTCGGTGTCCACATCACTAAGGATCTATCATGGTCGACACACACCAAACACAGTCGTGAAGAGGGCACAACAACGCCTCTTCCCCCTCCGAAGGCTGAAAAGATTTGGCACGTGCCCTCAGATGCTCAACGAGTTCAACAGCTGCACCATTGTGCGCATCTTGACTGGCTGCATCACCGCTTGGCGTGGCAACTGCTTGGCATCCGACCGGAAAGCCCTACAGAGGCTAGTGCGTACAGCCCAGTACATCACTGGGGCCAAGCTGCTCGCCATTCAGGACCTCTACACCAGGCGGTGTCAGAGGAATGTCCTAAAAGTGGTCAGACTCCAGCCACCCAAGTCGTAGACTGTTCTTTCTGCCACCGCAAGGCAGGCGGTACCTTTGCACCAACTTTGGAAACAACAGGGCCCTGAACAGCTTCTACCACCAAGCCATAATAAGACTGCTAAATAGTTAGCAAAATAACTACCCGGACGATCTGCATGGACCCTTTTTGCACTGTTTTGACTTCATCACAAACTCTGCTGCTACTGTTTATGATCTGTTACTTTATTCCTAGTTATATGTGCATAGCTACCTCAATTACTATCGCACCCCTGCACATCAACTTGGTACTGGTACTGTTACACATTGTGTATTTAGTATTACGTGTTTTACTTTTCTATTATTTCTCTATTTTCTTTCTCTCAGTATTGTTGGGAAGGGCCCGTGTCGGCGTTTCACTGTTAGTCTACACCTGTTGTTTACGAAGCCTGTGACGAATAAAATGAGATTTGATTGAAATGTTGTCAAAGTATTAATGGTACTGTAGGCCTACAACTGCATCGAGTCATACTGTACAGCACCAGTCAAAAGTTTGGACAAACCTACTCATTCAAGGGTTTTTCTTTATTTTGACTGTTTTCTACAATGTAGAATAGTAATTGAAGACATCAAAACGATGAAATAACACATATGGAATCATGTAGTAACCAAAAAAAGTGTTAAACAAATCAAAGTGACCAGGAGTGGTGTGATGCTGAGTTCGTGTGTGTCAACAGCGCAAAAGGAGAAAGCTCTTTGGCTCGACAAGATTTCGACATGTGAGGTGGGAAGCTTTGACTTTCAGAGTAGGGCACCGGTTAAAGGTGTCATCTCTGGTGTCTCGTTGGACATAAAGACTGTGTGGGTTTAGGGAGAACATTCCAGGAGTGGTAGACACACGTCGATTGAATCTAATGAAAGATGGAAGGAATCTTTTTTTTTACTGTCGTTCGGTGAAGTGGTTCTCCCAACTTATGTAAAACCTGGGTAGGTGAGATATGCGGTGAGATCGTATGTACAGAAACCGTTGCATTGTTACAAGTGTAAAAAGTCTGGACACGTGGCAAGTGTTTGTCGAAGGAATACATATGTAGTAGTTGAAGAGTCAGATGAAGAATGTTGTTGTAATTGTGATGGGAACCACGTTCCCAAGCTCCCGGAGTGCTCTGTATGGATGAAGGAGGTCGCAGTAGCTAGGATTAGGGCCATCCAGCAGGTCTCCTATGTGGAGACAGTGAGAATAGCTGAAGGAGTGAGTAGACAGGAGATGGTAGTGGATGTCCCACAGTCTGCAGTGAATGACATGCAGGAGAAGTATCCTGACATACGAATAGTGAAGAAGGTGGCGTTTGTAGTGCAAGTGATCAATTCCACTAGTCAAACTAATAAAAAATAAAAAAAGAATCTAGACCTCATTGTGAAGGCGGCACATTCATTTCTGGATCTCCAGAACTCTGCAGCTGAAATGTTACAGGGAGTACTGAATGAAGAGGTCCCCTCCCTCCCAGGTTCCTGCTTCCTGAGCCTGTACTATCTGAATATCTGTACTATTTGAATAGTACAGATTTGGTTTGAAATTCAGGGTAGTGGCATGAATTTTATTGATGTTTTAATAGATTGTTTTCATCCAAACCATTTTTTGTGTGTGTGTGGGGGGGGGGGATTTTTTTACTACCCCGCACAGTGGCAGCAATACACCTTATGAGTGTAGTCTGCCAATAAACCTCAGAGAAGAAGAACTCTGGGGTGGCTCCTAGAGGAGGAAGACTGCCACCGATGCTATCACCGGGACCACAGCACACCCAGCCACGGGTGATCTACAGCCAGAGGAGGGCCAAGCATGTGTAAGTGTTGTCCAATACATTTGTTCAGAATGGCTACTTGCTCATGCATGTTTTCCTCTCTGCCCTCTGTGGCCTGCACTAGACTGTTACTGATTGTTACTGTCAGTAAAAATAGGAGTAGTATCTCTCACAATCTCTTCCCGTACTCACGCTCTCTCACTCTGTGTGCACGCAATGAATTTCCTTCTTTCCTCCAGTCAATCTTGAGAAGTATTGAGACTGGACAAGAGAGGGAGGGGCACACCGATGATAAGAAATGGGTGTGTGAGAGAGATGGACTAGGTTGGTCAATACTGCTGAGTTCAGGGAGGGCAGAGAAGTATTTGCTAATTAAGGAGAGTGCCTAGACTCGTCTGGTCAGCCTCTCTCTCTCTCTCTTTCTCTCTCTCACACACACACACACACACACACACACACACACACACACACACACACACACACACACACACACACACACACACACACACACACACACACACACACACACACACACACACACACACACACACACACACACACACTGCACCAGAACTCCATCACGTAGGACACACACACACACACACACACACACACACACACACACACACACACACACACACACACACACACACACACACACACACACACACACACACACACACACACACACACACACACACACACACACACACACACACACACACACACACACACACGCATTCTCGACTGCCCAGCCTCTCATTTCTTCTGAGGGCACGTTGTGAAACACGTCGCTAAAATACTTTGACATTCTTGTCCTTCAGAGACACACACACATGCACACACACTCTTGCACGGGCTCAGACACACACACACACACACATGCACAAACACACATCTCACACCAACTGGCAAGATACATATTATAAACATGACAAGAGAGGGCTATAACTGGTCCTCAATACATTTCCTTTTAGCCAAATCACCAACTTAAAAGGCTACATTTTAATATCAGTATTTTATTTGACTGACTCTGCGCTCTCTTTTATTTCACACTGCTTTGCTCTTCTCTTGCAGTATTGTATGACATCATCAGTATGGGACAGAGACTGCACCAAGGCTGCGTCTTCAATGGTACCCTATCCCGCATAGGGCTCTGGTCAAAAGCAGTGCACTAAAAGGGAATAGGGTACCATTTGGGAGGTAACCTATAAATGCCACCTGCGGCACCAGTGGAGATAATTTATACCCGGTCTGATCAATTGTGTAATAAAACATTACTGGCTGTTTGTCTGTTTAATGGACGAGAGGGGAAATGAAACCCTGCCTTTCCTCTCATACTGCAGATATGCGACTGCTACTAGGGCCAGGAGTTATACCTGACAACATTTGGACCTGACCAGGAAAAACTCCTTTGGACAAAGGCTTTAAACTTGTTGTATTTGGCGCATGTGACAAATAATAATAATATGTATATATATATATATATATATATATATATATATATATATATAAACACTTGGTAATCCACATTCCAGAACTTTGTAATCTGGAAGGTTCTGTGGGACATTGAAGGTTTGATGTGGCTGCTGGCAATGATAGAGACGTAGAGGTTGTGCAGAAGGTACACCCCCCTGTTCACAAAAATGGATCGAGGCATTCGGTTACTGTTCGGTTAAACGTTAGAAAGGCAAAACGAGTGACCTAAGCGACTTTGAGCGTGGTGTGATCGTCAGTGCCAGGCGTGCTGCATCCAGTATCCCAGAAACGGCTGCCCTCCTGGGCTTTTCACACACAACAGTGTCTAGGGTTTACCGAGAATGGTGCGAAAAACAAAAAACATCCAGTCAGCGGCAGTTCTTTGGGCGAAAAACAGCTTGTTGATGAGAGAAGTCGAAGGAGAAAGGCAAGAACCGTGCAAGCTAACAGGCTGTCAACAAAAAGGCAAATAATGGTGCAGTTCAACAGTGGTGTGTAGAAGGGCATCTTGGAATGCGCAACTCGTCGATCCTTGTCACGGACAATTGAAGGTTGGAAAAACATCACCTGGTCCAACAAAATCCCAGGTTCCTGTTGCGTCATGTTGATGGCAGAGTCAGGAGTTGGCGTAAACAGCATGAGTCCATGGACCCATCCTGCCCGTTGCAGGCTGGTGGCGGTGGTGTACTGGTGTGGGGAATGCTTTCCTGGCACACGTTAGGTCCCTTGATACCAATTGAACAATGAACATTTCCGACACCTTGTAGAATCCGCACCCCAGAGAATTCAGGCTGTTCTGGAGGCAAAGGGGCCTGGCCCAGTACTAGATGGGTGTACTTAATAAACTGGCCGGTGTGTATGTCTATGAGTGTAAGAGGTAGAGCAAAAGGGAAGCCGTGCAAGGTGAACGACCGTGAATGCTTCCTGGGTTTTTCTAATGCAGTTGTCATTGATTATCTGTCTCCTTGGAGGCTGAAATATACAGCCTCTCCCACAGCCCAGCTATTAATTCAGCCTAACTCAATCACAACTATTACCCATTACACAAACACAGACAGAGAGGAGGAGACATTCAGCTTGGAGAGGAATAGGCAACAGAGATGGAGTCTGTACAGATAAAGAAAGGGGGAGAGGCAGAAGGGAAGGGAGGAGAGAGAGAGAAGAGATTCAGGTTGCGCAATGCTCTAGAGGTGGAGAGGGCAAGGATAAAAGGAGGGAGGAAAAGTGCGGGAAAGAGGGAAGGGGAAAAGAGAGCAGTGAAAAGCGGGAGGGAGAGGTTGGAGAGGAGTAGGAAACAGAAATGGAGAAAATGAGGGTAGAGAAAGGGAGAGGGGAAGAAGTGAGAGAAATTATAAGATGAGTGTTCATGATCATGCATGTGTGTGTCCTCACATGCTTGTGTGTGTGTGTGTGTGTGTGTGTGTGTGTGTGTGTGTGTGTGTGTGTGTGTGTGTGTGTGTGTGTGTGTGTGTGTGTGTGTGTGTGTGTGTGTGTGTGTGTGTGTGTGTGTGTGTGTGTGTGTGTGTGTGTGTGTGTGTGTGTGTGTGTGTGTGTGTGTGTGTGTGTGTGTGTGTGTGTGTGTGTGTGTGTGTGTGTGTGTGTGTGTGTGTGTGTGTGTGTGTGTGTGTGTGTGTGTGTGCGTGCGTGTGAGAGAGAGAGAAAGAGAGAGAGAGAGAGAGAGAGTGTGTGATTTTGGAAATGACCATTCTCCATCCCACTCTCCAGCCTTCTGACTTTGTACTGCTGACCTAGGCGGGCTATTTTGTATCCCACTGAAGGACACACTGTCTATGTCACACAGTTTTTAGTATTCAGCTCCACAGAACACACAACAGGAGGTCCTGTTACACTACACCGTCTCTAATGTCAGTGTCATTGTGACGAGCTGCATTGCCTGACTACACACAGTAACAGTGCAACTGAGACAAGAAACTAGAATAATGAAAATGGACCTTAGAAACCACCAACAAAACTCCATACATACTCTCTCATACAAGACTCCACGTAAGATCTCTGTCTCTGTAACCCCGCAGGCTACATACAGTAACAAGACAAACGAGCCAAGGTAAATCAACAATAAATGGATCGTCAAATAATCATTTTCTACGATTAGTAGAGCTGGAGATGGAACCACCCCGGCCACCGCTCACTTTAAACACCATCAAAAAGTTTACAAAAAAAACAACAACACCCAAAGCCAATTTCACCCATGTATGGAATCAGTAGGTTAGGTTCTATAGCCCCACATGAACCCACAAGGAGGCCCTATTACTGCTCTCTCTCTCTCTCCCAGGGAGAGAAATACCCTGGTTAGAAGGAGGAAGGGAAGGCATCCTTTGGATAAAGAGACCCTATTTCTGCCCTCTGTGTCCCAGGCAGAGAACTACTCTGGCTGAACGTTAAGTGGTTCTGTCCTAATAAGCGAGCTTCGTCACGGCCCCATCAGCACCATGGGATCCATATAACTACAGCCCTTAGGTAGCTCTTAGAGTGGTGGCCTGGAGCGAGAGAGTGAGGGATGGAGGGAGAGAGGAGGGAAAGAGGTAGAAAGTGCTCCTCGAGGCTGAAGAGGGAAAGAGAGAAAAAGGCCGGGGGGGGGGGGGCTTTACCAGAGGCAGGGAGAGAGGTGGAGGAAGGGGTGGAAGGATGGAGGGTGGGAAGGAGAGGAGGGGGGGAGAGAGAGAAGGAGCTTTACCAGAGGCAGGGAGAGAGGTGGAGGAAGGGATGGAAGGATGGAGGGTGGGAAGGAGAGGAGGGGGAGAGAGAGAAGGAGCTTTACCAGAGGCAGGGAGAGAGGTGGAGGAAGGGATGGAAGAATGGAGGGTGGGAAGGAGAGGAGGGGGAGAGAGAGAAGGAGCTTTACCAGAGGCAGGGAGAGGAGGGGGAGAGAGAGAAGGAGCTTTACCAGAGGCAGGGAGAGAGGTGGAGGAAGGGATGGAAGGATGGAGGGTGGGAAGGAGAGGAGGGGGGAGAGAGAAGGAGCTTTACCAGAGGCAGGGAGAGAGGTGGAGGAAGGGATGGAAGGATGGAGGGTGGGAAGGAGAGGAGGGGGAGAGAGAGAAGGAGCTTTACCAGAGGCAGGGAGAGAGGTGGAGGAAGGGATGGAAGGATGGAGGGTGGGAAGGAGAGGAGGGGGAGAGAGAGAAAGAGCTTTACCAGAGGCAGGGAGAGATGTGGAGGAAGGGATGGAAGGATGGAGGGTGGGAAGGAGAGGAGGGGGAGAGAGAGAAAGAGCTTTACCAGAGGCAGGGAGAGAGGTGGAGGAAGGGATGGAAGGATGGAGGGTGGGAAGGAGAGGAGGGGGAGAGAGAGAAAGAGCTTTACCAGTGGCAGGGAGAGAGGTGGAGGAAGGGATAGAGGGATGGAGGGTGGGAAGGAGAGGAGGGGGAGAGATAGAAGGAGCTTTACCAGAGGCAGGGAGAGAGGTGGAGGAAGGGATGGAAGGATGGAGGGTGAGAAGGAGAGGAGGGGGAGAGAGAGAAAGAGCTTTACCAGAGGCAGGGAGAGGGGTGGAGGAAGGGATGGAAGGATGGAGGGTGGGAAGGAGAGGAGGGGGAGAGAGAGAAAGAGCTTTCTCAGGCTAATCTATAATGGGGCTGTTAAAAGCATCAGTGTGCTGATTCAGAGCTATTATCTAATTGCTGCTGCATTGCTGATTGGCTGAACACATCAATCTCTCTCGCTGGCTCCTGCTGGCTGGCTCACCCATCTCCCGATGTTGCACTCCTCTCTCTCTCTCTCTCTCTCTCTCTCTCTCTCTCTCTCTCTCTCTCTCTCTCTCTCTCTCTATCTCTCTCTAAAAGATGTGGGTGTTTATCAGAATTGGATTTGTTTTTGAATTATTTCTGAGTCTGTATAATCTGAGGAACATATGAGTCTTCATGGCCACCCTGCTCTCCCTCCCCTTCTCACTGCTACAGCACCACTTGTCCTCTTGTCTCCTCTTTGTTCATTCTTGACAAAACTACTGCAAATGAAGGATGATGATGTTGCCTTGTTATGGGGGACCTGGGAATCTTATGACATAAAATCACTATAAACTCCATAGTCAGAAGGAGGAGAGATAGGTAGGTAAATAATCAGCACCCGGTGTCACAGGAAGGCCAAGAAGATCATTAAGGAACTCAGCCATCTGAGCCGGGTCACCCCGTTACCATCTAGAAGGTGGAGGCAGTACAGGTGCATCAAAACTGGGACCTGAGAGACTGAAAAACAGCTTCTATCTCCAGGCCATCAGACTGTTAAACAGTCACCACTCGCCGGCCTCCGCCCAGTACCCTGCCCTGAACCATAGTCTGTTACTATCCGGCCTCCACCCAGTACCCTGCCCTGAACCTTAGTCTGTTACTATCCGGCCTCCACCCAGTACCCTGCCCTGAACTTTAGTCTGTTACTATCCGGCCTCCACCCAGTACCCTGCCCTGAACTTTAGTCTGTTACTATCCGGCCTCCACCCAGTACCCTGCCCTGAACTTTAGTCTGTTACTATCCGGCCTCCACCCAGTACCCTGCCCTGAACTTTAGTCTGTTACTATCCGGCCTCCACCCAGTACCCTGCCCTGAACTTTAGTCTGTTACTCGCCGGCCTCCACCCAGTACCCTGCCCTGAACCTTAGTCTGTTACTATCCGGCCTCCACCCAGTACCCTGTGTGATGTTTTGTCTTAGATTGTCTTGTCATTTTGCTTTTCCCTTTGTTCATTTTCCCCCTGCTGGTCTTTTTAGGTTCGTTCCCCTTTTTCTCTCTCCCTTCCTCTCTCTCTTCTCTCTATCGTTCCGTTCCTGCTCCCAGCTGTTCCTATTCCCCTAATCAATCATTTAGTCTTCCCACACCTGTTCCTTATCTTTTCCCCTGATTAGAGTCCCTATTTCTTCCCTTGTTTTCCGTTCCTGTCCTGTCGGATCCTTGTCTATTGTTCACCGTGCTGTGTCTGTGTATCGCCCTGTCGTGTCGTGTTTCCCTCAGATGCTGCGTGGAGAGCAGGTGTCTGAGTCTGCTAGGTTCAAGTGCCTTCCCGAGGCAACCTGCAGTTCTTGATCGAGTCTCCAGTCTGTTCTCGTCATTACGAGTGGAATTATGTCTTATGTTTGTAGAATTACTTTACTGGATTAAAGACTCTGTTTTCGTCAAGTCGCTTTTGGGTCCTCATTCACCTGCATGACAGAAGGATCCGACCAAAGAATGGATCCAGCGACTACAGACGTTCGTAACACTGCCGTCGAGATCCAAGGAGCCATGCTCGGCAGACACGAGCAGGAATTGTCTGCTGCTCGCCATGCCGTGGAGAACCTGGCCGCTCAGGTTTCCGACCTCTCTGGACAGTTCCAGAGTCTTCGTCTCGTGCCACCTGTTACTTCCTGGCCTGCCGAGCCTCCGGAACCTAGGGTTAATAACCCACCTTGCTACTCCGGGCAGCCCACGGAGTGCCGCTCCTTTCTCACCCAGTGTGATATTGTATTCTCTCTCCAACCCTACACATACTCTAGCGAGAGAGCTCGGGTTGCTTACGTCATTTCACTCCTTACTGGCCGGGCTCGAGAGTGGGGCACAGCTATCTGGGAGGCAAGGGCTGATTGTTCAAACAATTACCAGAACTTTAAAGAGGAGATGATTCGGGTTTTTGACCGTTCAGTTTTTGGTAGGGAGGCTTCTAGGGCCCTGGCTTCCCTATGCCAAGGTGATCGATCCATAACGGATTACTCTATAGAGTTTCGCACTCTTGCTGCCTCTAGTGACTGGAACGAGCCGGCGCTGCTCGCTCGTTTTCTGGAGGGACTCCACGCAGTGGTCAAAGATGAGATTCTCTCTCGGGAGGTTCCTTCCAGTGTGGACTCTTTGATTGCTCTCGCCATCCGCATAGAACGACGGGTAGATCTTCGTCACCAAGCTCGTGGAAGAGAGCTCGCGTCAACGGTGTTTCCCTGCTCCGCATCGCAACCATCTCCCTCCACTGGCTCAGAGACTGAGCCCATGCAGCTGGGAGGTATTCGCAACTCGACTAAGGAGAGGGAACGGAGGATCACCAACCGCCTGTGCCTCTATTGCGGATTTGATGGACATTTTGTCAATTCATGTCCAGTAAGAGGCCAGAGCTCATCAGTAAGCGGAGGGCTACTGGTGAGCGCTACTACTCAGGTCTCTTCATCTAGATCCTGTACTACTATGTCGGTCCATCTACGCTGGACCGGTTCGGGTGCTACATGCAGTGCCTTGATTGACTCGGGGCTGAGGGTTGTTTCATGGACGAAGCATGGGCTCGGAAACATGACATTCCTTTCAGACAGTTAGACAAGCCTACGCCCATGTTTGCCTTAGATGGTAGTCATCTTCCCAGTATCAGATTTGAGACACTACCTTTAACTCTCACAGTATCTGGTAACCACAGTGAGACTATTTCTTTTTTGATTTTTCGTTCACCTTTTACACCTGTTGTTTTGGGTCATCCCTGGCTAGTATGTCATAATCCTTCTATTAATTGGTCTAGTAATTCTATCCTATCCTGGAACGTTTCTTGTCATGTGAAGTGTTTAATGTCTGCCATCCCTCCCATTTCTTCTGTCCCCACTTCTCAGGAGGAACCTGGCGATTTGACAGGAGTGCCGGAGGAATATCATGATCTGCGCACGGTCTTCAGTCGGTCCCGAGCCAACTCCCTTCCTCCTCACCGGTCGTATGATTGTAGTATTGATCTCCTTCCGGGGACCACTCCTCCTCGGGGTAGACTATACTCTCTGTCGGCTCCCGAACGTAAGGCTCTCGAGGATTATTTATCTGTGTCTCTTGACGCCGGTACCATAGTGCCTTCTTCCTCTCCGGCCGGGGCGGGGTTCTTTTTGTTAAGAAAAAGGACGGTACTCTGCGCCCCTGCGTGGATTATCGAGGGCTGAATGACATAACGGTTAAGAATCGTTATCCGCTTCCCCTTATGTCATCAGCCTTCGAGATTCTGCAGGGAGCCAGGTGCTTTACTAAGTTGGACCTTCGTAACGCTTACCATCTCGTGCGTATCAGAGAGGGGGACGAGTGGAAAACGGCGTTTAACACTCCGTTAGGGCATTTTGAGTACCGGGTTCTGCCGTTTGGTCTCGCCAATGCGCCAGCTGTTTTTCAGGCATTAGTTAATGATGTTCTGAGAGACATGCTGAACATCTTTGTTTTTGTCTATCTTGACGATATCCTGATTTTTTCACCGTCACTCGAGATTCATGTTCAGCACGTTCGACGTGTTCTACAGCGCCTTTTAGAGAATTGTCTCTACGTGAAGGCTGAGAAGTGCTCTTTTCATGTCTCCTCCGTTACTTTTCTCGGTTCCGTTATTTCCGCTGAAGGCATTCAGATGGATTCCGCTAAGGTCCAAGCTGTCAGTGATTGGCCCGTTCCAAGGTCACGTGTCGAGTTGCAGCGCTTTTTAGGTTTCGCTAATTTCTATCGGCGTTTCATTCGTAATTTCGGTCAAGTTGCTGCCCCTCTCACAGCTCTTACTTCTGTAAAGACGTGTTTTAAGTGGTCCGGTTCCGCCCAGGGAGCTTTTGATCTTCTAAAAGAACGTTTTACGTCCGCTCCTATCCTCGTTACTCCTGACGTCACTAGACAATTCATTGTCGAGGTTGACGCTTCAGAGGTAGGCGTGGGAGCCATTCTATCCCAGCGCTTCCAGTCTGACGATAAGGTTCATCCTTGCGCTTATTTTTCTCATCGCCTGTCGCCATCTGAACGCAACTATGATGTGGGTAACCGCGAACTGCTCGCCATCCGCTTAGCCCTAGGCGAATGGCGACAGTGGTTGGAGGGGGCGACCGTTCCTTTTGTCGTTTGGACAGACCATAAGAACCTTGAGTACATCCATTCTGCCAAACGACTTAATGCCCGTCAAGCTCGTTGGGCGTTGTTTTTCGCTCGTTTCGAGTTTGTGATTTCTTACCGTCCGGGTAGCAAAAACACCAAGCCTGATGCCTTATCCCGTCTGTTTAGTTCTTCTGTGGCTTCTACTGATCCCGAGGGGATTCTTCCTTATGGGCGTGTTGTCGGGTTGACAGTCTGGGGAATTGAAAGACAGGTTAAGCAAGCACTCACGCACACTGCGTCGCCACGCGCTTGTCCTAGTAACCTCCTTTTCGTTCCTGTTTCCACTCGTCTGGCTGTTCTTCAGTGGGCTCACTCTGCCAAGTTAGCTGGTCATCCCGGTGTTCGAGGCACTCTTGCGTCTATTCGCCAGCGCTTTTGGTGGCCGACTCAGGAGCGTGACACGCGCCGTTTCGTGGCTGCTTGTTCGGACTGCGCGCAGACTAAGTCGGGTAACTCTCCTCCTGCCGGTCGTCTCAGACCGCTCCCCATTCCTTCTCGACCATGGTCTCACATCGCCCTAGACTTCATTACCGGTCTGCCTTTGTCTGCGGGGAAGACTGTGATTCTTACGGTTGTCGATAGGTTCTCTAAGGCGGCACATTTCATTCCCCTCGCTAAACTTCCTTCCGCTAAGGAGACGGCACAAATCATCATCGAGAATGTGTTCAGAATTCATGGCCTCCCGTTAGACGCCGTTTCAGACAGAGGCCCGCAATTCACGTCACAGTTTTGGAGGGAGTTCTGTCGTTTGATTGGTGCGTCCGTCAGTCTCTCTTCCGGGTTTCATCCCCAGTCTAACGGTCAAGCAGAGAGGGCCAATCAGACGATTGGTCGCATACTACGCAGCCTTTCTTTCAGAAACCCTGCGTCTTGGGCAGAACAGCTCCCCTGGGCAGAATACGCTCACAACTCGCTTCCTTCGTCTGCTACCGGGTTATCTCCGTTTCAGAGTAGTCTGGGTTACCAGCCTCCTCTGTTCTCTTCCCAGCTTGCCGAGTCCAGCGTTCCCTCCGCTCAAGCGTTTGTCCAACGTTGTGAGCGCACCTGGAGGAGGGTGAGGTCTGCACTTTGCCGTTACAGGGCACAGACTGTGAGAGCCGCCAATAAACGCAGGATTAAGAGTCCAAGGTATTGTTGCGGCCAGAGAGTGTGGCTTTCCACTCGCAACCTTCCTCTTACGACAGCTTCTCGTAAGTTGACTCCGCGGTTCATTGGTCCGTTCCGTGTCTCCCAGGTCGTCAATCCTGTCGCTGTGCGACTGCTTCTTCCGCGACATCTTCGTCGCGTCCATCCTGTCTTCCATGTCTCCTGTGTCAAGCCCTTTCTTCGCACCCCCGTTCGTCTTCCCTCCCCCTCCCGTCCTTGTCGAGAGCGCACCTATTTACAAGGTACGTAGGATCATGGACATGCGTTCTCGGGGACGGGGTCACCAATACTTAGTGGATTGGGAGGGTTACGGTCCTGAGGAGAGGAGTTGGGTTCCGTCTCGGGACGTGCTGGACCGTTCACTCATTGATGATTTCCTCCGTTGCCGCCAGGATTCCTCCTCGAGTGCGCCAGGAGGCGCTCGGTGAGTGGGGGGTACTGTCATGTTTTGTCTTAGATTGTCTTGTCATTTTGCTTTTCCCTTTGTTCATTTCCCCCTGCTGGTCTTTTTAGGTTCGTTCCCCTTTTCTCTCTCCCTTCCTCTCTCTCTTCTCTCTATCGTTCCGTTCCTGCTCCCAGCTGTTCCTATTCCCCTAATCAATCATTTAGTCTTCCCACACCTGTTCCTTATCTTTTCCCCTGATTAGAGTCCCTATTTCTTCCCTTGTTTTCCGTTCCTGTCCTGTCGGATCCTTGTCTATTGTTCACCGTGCTGTGTCTGTGTATCGCCCTGTCGTGTCGTGTTTCCCTCAGATGCTGCGTGGAGAGCAGGTGTCTGAGTCTGCTAGGTTCAAGTGCCTTCCCGAGGCAACCTGCAGTTCTTGATCGAGTCTCCAGTCTGTTCTCGTCATTACGAGTGGAATTATGTCTTATGTTTGTAGAATTACTTTACTGGATTAAAGACTCTGTTTTCGCCAAGTCGCTTTTGGGTCCTCATTCACCTGCATGACACCCTGCCCTGAACCTTAGTCTGTTACTATCCGGCCTCCACCCAGTACCCTGCCCTGAACTTTAGTCTGTTACTCGCCGGCCTCCGCCCAGTACCCTGCCCTGAACTTTAGTCTGTTACTCGCCGGCCTCCACCCAGTACCCTGCCCTGAACTTTAGTCTGTTACTATCCGGCCTCCGCCCAGTACCCTGCCCTGAACTTTAGTCTGTTACTCGCTGGCCTCCGCCCAGTACCCTGCCCTGAACTTTAGTCTGTTACTCGCTGGCCTCCGCCCAGTACCCTGCCCTGAACTTTAGTCTGTTACTCGCCGGCCTCCGCCCAGTACCCTGCCCTGAACTTTAGTCTGTTACTCGCCGGCCTCCACCCAGTACCCTGCCCTGAACTTTGGTCTGTTACTATCCGGCCTCCACCCAGTACCCTGCACTGAACCTTAGTCTGTTACTATCCGGCCTCCGCCCAGTACCCTGCCCTGAACTTTAGTCTGTTACTCGCCGGCCTCCACCCAGTACCCTGCCCTGAACTTTAGTCTGTTACTCGCCGGCCTCCACCCAGTACCCTGCCCTGAACTTTAGTCTGTTACTCGCTGGCCTCCGCCCAGTACCCTGCCCTGAACTTTAGTCTGTTACTATCCGGCCTCCGCCCAGTACCCTGCCCTGAACTTTAGTCTGTTACTCGCCGGCCTCCACCCAGTTTCCTGCCCTGAACTTTAGTCTGTTACTATCCGGCCTCCGCCCAGTACCCTGCCCTGAACTTTAGTCTGTTACTCGCCGGCCTCCGCCCAGTACCCTGCCCTGAACTTTAGTCTGTTACTTGCCGGCCATCACCCGTTACTCAACCCTGCACCTTAGACTGTTGCCCTACATATGTAGTCATGGAACACTGGTCACTTTAATCATGTTTGCTTACTGTTTTACCTACTTTATATGTATATACTGTATTCAAGGCTCATCCTATATAACTACTGCTGTACATACAGTGGTAAGATAAAGTAAGTGAACCCTTTGGAATTACCTGGATTTCTGCATAAATTGGTCATAACATTTGTTCTGATTTTCATCTAAGTCACAACAATAGACAAACAGTCTGCTTAAACTAATAACACACAAACAATTATACATTTTCATGTCTTTATTGATCACACCGTATAAACATTCACAGTGCAGGTTGGAAAAAGTATGTGAACTCTTGGATTTAATAACTTGTTGACCCTCCTTTGGCAGCATAACCTCA
The DNA here is from genome assembly GCF_021184085.1 of Oncorhynchus gorbuscha. Classification (NCBI taxonomy): domain Eukaryota; kingdom Metazoa; phylum Chordata; class Actinopteri; order Salmoniformes; family Salmonidae; genus Oncorhynchus; species Oncorhynchus gorbuscha. Next base: position 23,331,637 of record NC_060197.1, read on the forward strand.
ACCAAACGTTTTCTATAGTTGCGGATCAGACCTGCACAAAGGTCAGGTGGAATTTTGGACCATTCCTCTTTACAAACTGTTTCAGTTCAGCAATATTGTTGGGATGTCTGGTGTGAACTGCTCTCTTGAGGTCTTGCCACAGCATCTCAATCGGGTTGAGGTCAGGACTCTGACTGGGCCACCCCAGAAGGCGTATTTTCTTCTGTTGAAGCCATTCTGTTGTTGATTTATTTCTGTGTTTTGGGTTGTTGTCCTGTTGCATCACCCAACTTCTGTTGAGCTTCAATTGGCGGACAGATAGCCTTACATTCTCCTGCAAAATGTCTTGATGAACTTGGGAATTCATTTTTCGGTCGGTGATAGCAAGCTGTCCAGGCCCTGAGGCAGCAAAGCAGTCCCAAACCATGACGCTTCCTTCATCATACTTCACAGTTGGGGATGAGGTTTTGATGTTGGTGTGCTGTGCCTTTTTATCTTCACACACATAGTGTTGCGTGTTCCTTCCAAACAACTCAACTTTAGTTTAATCTCCCCACAGAATATTTAGCCAGTAGCGCTGTGGAACATCCAGGTGCTCTTTTGCTAACTTCAGACGTGCAGCAATGGTTTTTTGGGGACAGCAGTGGCTTCTTCCGTGGTGTCCTCCCATGAACACCATTCTTGTTTAGTTTTTCGTATCGTAGACTTCTCAACAGAGATGTTAGCATGTTCCAGAGATTTCTGTAAGTCTTTAGCTGACACTCTAGGATTTAAAAAAAACCTCATTGAGCATTCTTGCGGCGTGCTCTTGCAGTCATCTTTGCAGGATGGCCACTCCTAGGGAGAGTAGCAACAGTGCTGAACTTTCTCCATTTATAGACAATTTGTCTTTCCGTGGACTGATGAACATCAAGGCTTTTAGAGATACTTTAGTAACCCTTTCCAGCTTTATGCAAGTCAACAATTCTTAATCTTAGGTCTTCTGAGATTGCCTGGCTCCACAAGGCAATCAAACAAGCTAAGCGTCAGTTTAGAGACAAAGTAGAATCGCAATTCAACGGCTCAGACACAAGAGGTATGTGGCAGGGTCTACAATCAATCACAGATTACAAAAAGAAAACCAGCCCAGTCACGGACCAGGATGCCTTTCTCCCAGGCAGACTAAATAACTTTTTGGGCCGCTTTGAGGACAATACAGTGCCACTGACACGGCCCGCAACCAAAACATGCGGACTCTCCTTCACTGCAGCCGAGGTGAGTAAAACATTTAAACGTGTTAACCCTCGCAAGGCTGCAGGCCCAGACGGCATCCCCAGCCGCACCCTCAGAGCATGCGCAGACCAGCTGTCTGGTGTGTTTACGGACATATTCAATCAATCCATATCCCAGTCTGCTGTTCCCTCATGCTTCAAGAGGGCCACCATTGTTCCTGTTCCCAAGAAAGCTAAGGTAACTGAGCTAAACGACTACCGCCCCGTAGCACTCACTTCCGTCATCATGAAGTGCTTTGAGAGACTAGTCAAGGACCATATCACCTCCACCCTACCTGACACAAACTGAATTGGTCCACCCACACAGACTGCATCGTGAAGAAGGCGCAGCAGCACCTCTTCAACCTCAGGAGGCTGAAGAAATTTGGCTTGTCACCAAAAGCACTCACAAACTTCTACAGATGCACAATCGAGAGCATCCTGTCGGGCTGTATCACCGCCTGGTATGGCAACTGCTCCGCCCACAACCGTAAGGCTCTCCAGAGGGTAGTGAGGTCTGCACAACGCATCACCGGGGGCAAACTACCTGCCCTCCAGGACACCTACACCACCCGATGTCACAGGAAGGCCATAAAGATCATCAAGGACAACAACCACCCGAGCCACTGCCTGTTCACCCCGCTATCGTCCAGAAGGCGAGGTCAGTACAGGTGCATCAAAGCTGGGACCGAGAGACTGAAAAACAGCTCCTATCTCAAGGCCATCAGACTGTTAAACAACAACCACTAATATTGAGTGGCTGCTGCCAACACACTGACTCAACTCCAGCCACTTTAATAATGGGAATTGATGGGAATTGATGTAAAATATATCACTAGCCACTTTAAACAATGCGACTTAATATAATGTTTACATACCCTACATGATTTATCTCATATGTATACGTATATACTCTATATCATCTACTGCATCTTTATGTAATACATGTATCACTAGCCACTTTAAACTATGCCACTTTGTTTACATACTCATCTCATATGTATATACTGTACTCGATACCATCTACTGCTTCTAGCCTATGCTCTGTACCATCACTCATTCATATATCTTTATGTACATATTCTTTATCCCTTTACACTTGTGTATAAAGTAGTAGTTTTGGAATTGTTAGCTAGATTACTCGTTGGTTATTACTGCATTGTCGGAACTAGAAGCACAAGCATTTCGCTACGCTCGCATTAACACCTGCTAACCATGTGTATGTGACAAATAACATTTGATTTGATTTGATCTCTTTTGTTCGAGGCATCACATCGGGCAAACGCTTCTTGTGAATAGCAAACCCAAATGTGTGATTGTTTTTCATAGGGCAAGGCAGCTCTCACCAACATCTCCAATCTCATCTCATTAATTGGACTCTAGGTTAGCTGACTCCTGGCTCCCATTAGCTTTTGGAGAAGTCATTAGCCTAGAGGGTTCACATACCTTTTCCAACCTACACTGGGAACGTTTTAATGAGGTATTCAATATAGACAAGAAAAAGACAATAAGTTGTGTGTTATTAGTTGAAGCACACCGTGTTTGTCCATCGTTGTGCTATGAAGATCAGATAAAATGTTATGACCAATCTATGCAGAAGTTCAGGTAATTCCAAAGGGTTCACATACTTGTTTATTGTCACTGTACCTCTTCTATTCCTTTACTGCCCGTAATGTCTATACATATTCCAGACTCTGACATTGCTACATAGATTTCACTTAACGTCTCTGCCTTTGAATTCGGGCAGACATTTTTTAGCATCATTCCACCTTTCTCTTAACACTCCAAGCTTTCATATTGGTATCTTCTATTGTAGTTCAGCAGCCACGCGTGCAGTGAACATCTGTGGCTGGCTATAGGGCCCGGAGTGGAATCTACTGTACTGTATGTTGCACTCTGTGGTTTAATACTGTAATATTAACAGCGTTACACTGCCACCCTATGGCCAATAGTTGACGGTGCACCCAGCAGCCTACATCCAGAGGCAAGGTCAGGAGGTTTTTTCCAATCATGTCACGTGACCTAGCCTCTCTCATCCCTCTCTTCCTCCTTCTAATATCATTCCATCCCTCCACCCTTCCATCCATCCCTCCCTCCATCACATATTGCTCCTAGCCAACAGACAAATCCTGTCTGTCATGCAGCAGTTGTTATAGTGTTTAGGGCCATGAAATAATGTGTGGATGAAGGACAGTCAGGTTGAACAAAGAGAAAACAAGGCATACAAATCCATAGATGTATATTTCTTGTGCAATTCACATCTATAGGCCACATTGAGTTTTTTCTTTCATAATTTTTATCTGGTGTTAGAGCATAAGCCTAAGCTTATGAATCCAGGCTGCATCACATTGCCGGGGTAGGCCGTCATTGTAAATAAGAATTTCTTCTTAACTGACTTGCCTAGTTAAATAAAGATTAAATACATATTTTTTTAATTATAAGCCTAACTGTACGCACCCCAATCTCCAAATGCTTTTGGAACTAGGACAGAAAAAAGTTAATGTTGATCCACTGAGTCAAAAAGGTTTAATTCATTAAGAGAAAAGCTGTGAAATGCAGATTGGAAATAAAGAGAAGGGAGGGTCAGAGCAGTAGCCTAATGTTTGGGAAAGACGTGTGATTATTGTGAGGCGCAATACATATTCGACAGTCACAACACGGGGCGTCAAGGGGCTGTACTGTCAGAGTTCATTGGAGTAGTAACTGAAATCTGGACACTGACTGTAGGTCTATAACCTCTCACACAGCCTAATAATAATATGAACTCCTACAGAATTAAGCAGTTATTGCTGTAAAATGATACACCAAATCAAATGTAAATTCTGACCGGGGAACAGGAGTGGAGAAAACATGATTTATTTCTTTCAGCATCTTGAGAGAATACATGTACAGTTAGGGACCGTCTGTAAAGGTGCAACTTTATCAGCTGATAGAATTTCAACCACAAAATATGCATCCAAGCCGAACTGAAATCTTATCGAAAAATCATTCAAATCTTTTTTTTTAAAGTTATTGAATTTTCTCTCCGGTCCCTAAACATCTTTGCTGCGGGAGAGAAGCAGAGAGGAAAGAGAACTTTACCTACAGTATGTCAACTGGACGGAAGTGTTCATTCTATACATGTATGAGATATATTCTAGGGCAACAAGTAATGAAAGAAGAGTAGCTGCGTGTATATATACTGAACAAAAATATAAATGCAACATGCAACAGTTTCAAAGATTTTACTGAGTTACAGTTCATATAAGAAAATCAGTCAATTTAATTAAATTAATTAGGCCCTAATCTATAGATTTCACGACTGGGAATAAAGATACCTTTTAAAAAATGGGTCTCACAATGGGCCTCAGGATCTTGTCGCAGTAGTTTTGTGTATTCAAATTAACAATCGATAAAATGCAATTGTGTCCGTAGCTTATGCCTACCCATACCATAACCCCACCGGCACTCTGTTCACAATGTTGACATCAGCAAACTGCTCGCCCACACGACGCCACTTCTGCAATTGTGAGACCAGTTGGGCGTACTGCCAAATTCTCTAAAATAACGTTGGAGGCGGCTTATGGTAGAGAAATTAACATTAAATCCTCTGCCAACAGCTCTGGTGGACATTCCTGCAGTCAGCATGGCGATTGCACACTCTCTCAATTTGAGACATCTGTTGCATTGTCTTGAGTGAGAAAACATTTTAGAGTGGCCTTTTATTGTCTCCAGCACAAAGTGCACCTGTGTAATGATCAAGCTGTATAATCAGCTTATTGATATGTCACACCTGTCAGGTGGATGGATTATCTTAGCAAAGTAGAAATGCTCAGGGATGTACAGGGATGTAAACACATTTGTGCACAAAATTTGAGAGAAATAAGCTTTTTGTGCATATGGATAATTTCTGGGATCTTTTATTTCAGCTCATGAAACATGGTACCAACACTTTACATTGGGTTTATATTTTTGTTCAGTGTAATTATAGACAAGTTGACCAACAAATAGCCTACCAAAATGTCGGAAATTATATGCAGAAACATAGGCCTATCTACATGAGGCTTTAAAAAAAACATGGGCCTTAGATTTTCACTTTATGAGTTATTAGCAATTGCGATCTAGAAGAAAAAGAAATGCACACCTATTTAGGCGAGGTGCTGGCTAGCGGAGTAGAAAACTACATAAACGTTTATACATAAACGAGTCATCCCGCAGTGTTTGTGATTATACCCTGATGAAGACAGCTTGGCTATCGTAACGTTGGTACTTAAATGTTGCATCTGAGCTCCTAGAGTGTGTCCGGCTCTCTTTTATTTTGAAGTTATTAGCAATTGCAGGCAGGTGCGGGTGTCACGCCCTGATCGAAGTATTTAGTGTTTTTCTTCATGTATTTGGTCAGGCCAGGGTGTGACATGGGTTTTTGTATGTGGTGTGTAGCTTAGTGGGATTGTAGCTTAGTGGGGTGTTCCAGGAGAGTCTACGGCTGTCTGAAGTGGTTCTCAATCAGAGGCAGGTGTTTATCGTGGTCTCTGATTGGGAACCATATTTAGGCAGCCATATTCTTTGGTTGTATTGTGGGTGATTGTCCTGAGTGTCTTTATGTCCTTGTGCTGTGTTAGTTGACACAAGTATAGGCTGTTTTCGGTTTTCGTTTCGTCTATTGTTTTGTAGTGTTCGTGTTTAGTCGTGTTTACGTTTGTTTAAATAAACATGGATCGCAATCGACACGCTGCAGTTTGGTCCGACAATCCTTCACCATATGAAAACCGTGACAGCGGGTGAACAAACAGCTGACCCGCGCATCACTAGTGACCACACACCACACCTCAATCGGCTAAGGCCCTGAAGAGCAGCCGATTAGTAGCATCCGGTGTGTTTGAGCAGGGTTGGAACAAAAACTTGCAAGCCCAGTACACCAGCTTTGACCCCCTGTAAATTCAGATGCCTGTATGATGTTATCAGCTGGGGACAGCTGCTGTTATTCTGGCTGTGGTTCAAACTCAAAGTAAATGGCCCTCGGCCCTCAGCCCTATGCCCTTGCGGGGAATCCCCGCGGCCATATTTGTCGTCGGTCCAAATGATTAGCCAAGCAAGGGAAGTTTGCAACCCCCTCAGCCCTCGTTTTTTATTTTGTTTGCGAGTGTACAATTATGTTCACCTCGGACTGAAACGCCCCATAATTAAATTAGAAATGATTGTTCATCCGCTAAGAAAAGTCCACCAAAACTTAAAACCTCAACATCAATATGAAATCAACATACAAGTGTAAGTAAAGAAATCATGTAAATAAGTTAGAAATTGTGCTACTAATGCATAAACACGTCTCATAAAAGTAATTATGTTTTTGTTTGGTTAGCTTTTGGAAATGGTAGAAATAAAACATTTTCCTTCTTCAGAAGTAGCTAGTTAGCTAGCAGTAGACATATATTGATAATTATATAGTTAATTTAAGTAGACATGCAATTATAATTGACTGTAGCACATATAAAGCACCCACCTACTGGTGGCTGAAAACATAATCATTGCGGGATGAAAGAGTGACAAAGGTTGCCCTGCATCACGCACTCCTGCCATCCATTACGCACACCTGCCTTCCCTCGTTACGCGCATCAGCGATATTGGACTCACCTGGACTCATAATTCACCTGTTTATTTCCTCCCCTATATTTGTCAGTTCCCCAGCTCTGTTCCCTGCTGCTGCATTAATTATTTTTGTCTGTGTTATTAGTTTGCTGACACTGTTCCTGTCTCGTGCCATGTCTGTACTTTATTAAATGTTTTACTCCCAGTACCCGCTTCAACTCTCCAGTGTCCTCCATGTGACACCTATAATACATAGCAGACAGTATGCTGTGTCAACAGTTTCCATTGTGTAGAGACCAGTGTCTGGCCCTCCGACTACAAACTAGAATCATGTCGGCCTGGTACAGTATAGAACAGTATAGAACATGAATTCATGCTCTGGAATGCTCTTTAGGTTTTATCACCCAAAAGACATCGTACATCTCCTGTCAGTGTTATTTCCCAGAGGCCCATCCTCAGTAGAATCCCCACACAATAGTTAACAGAATACTCTATTCTGTTGAATGAAACAACCATTTGATGCAATAAAAGTATTATAACATAATCTTGCAATTGTTCCACCATACTCTCAAACCCCAGCTGATGGTGCTTCCGTTTGTGTGTGTGTTTCTGATGGTGCTTCCAGGTGCACACTAAAATATTAACGAAAGGTAGGTGGCATCAGAGTTGGCCTCATGTATAATTCAGGACACACACACAGTGGAGGCCCCTCAGAGGAATGAAGGTGAGGACCATCCTACTCAGCGAATTTCATAAAAATGAAAATAGTGAAATATTAAAGTTTATTTCTTCGACACAACTATAGAAAACATGTTAACGTCACCAAATAACTGATTAAAACACACTGTTTTGCAATGAAGGTCTACAGTAGCCTCAACAGCTATTTTCAAAATCATAAAATCAAATCAAATCAAATCAAATTGTATTTGTCACATACACATGGTTAGCAGATGTTAAGAAGTTAATGCGAGTGTAGCGAAATGCTTGTGCTTCTAGTTCCGACAATGCAGTAATAACCAACAAGTAATCTAACTAACAATTCCTAAACTATTGTCTTATACACAGACCTTCTCCCTTACCTCACCTCGCTCATCAACTCATCCCTGACCGCTGGCTACGTCCCTTCCGTCTTCAAGAGAGCGAGAGTTGCACCCCTTCTGAAAAAACCTACACTCGATCCCTCCGATGTCAACAATTACAGACCAGTATCCCTTCTTTCTTTTCTCTCCAAAACTCTTGAACGTGCCGTCCTTGGCCAGCTCTCCCGCTATCTCTCTCTGAATGACCTTCTTGATCCAAATCAGTCAGGTTTCAAGACTAGTCATTCAACTGAGACTGCTCTCCTCTGTATCACGGAGGCGCTCCGCACTGCTAAAGCTAACTCTCTCTCCTCTGCTCTCATCCTTCTAGATCTATCGGCTGCCTTCGATACTGTGAACCATCAGATCCTCCTCTCCACCCTCTCCGAGTTGGGCATCTCCGGCGCGGCCCACGCTTGGATTGCGTCCTACCTGACAGGTCGCTCCTACCAGGTGGCGTGGCGAGAATCTGTCTCCTCACCACGCGCTCTCACCACTGGTGTCCCCCAGGGCTCTGTTCTTGGCCCTCTCCTATTCTCGCTATACACCAAGTCACTTGGCTCTGTCATAACCTCACATGGTCTCTCTTATCATTGCTATGCAGACGACACACAATTAATCTTCTCCTTTCCCCCTTCTGATGACCAGGTGGCGAATCGCATCTCTGCATGTCTGGCAGACATATCAGTGTGGATGACGGATCACCACCTCAAGCTGAACCTCGGCAAGACGGAGCTGCTTTTCCTCCCAGGGAAGGACTGCCCGTTCCATGATATCGCCATCACGGTTGACAACTCCATTGTGTCCTCCTCCCAGAGCGCCAAGAACCTTGGCGTGATCCTGGACAACACCCTGTCGTTCTCAACCAACATCAAGGCGGTGGCCCGTTCCTGTAGGTTCATGCTCTACAACATCCGCAGAGTACGACCCTGCCTCACACAGGAAGCGGCGCAGGTCCTAATCCAGGCACTTGTCATCTCCCGTCTGGATTACTGCAACTCGCTGTTGGCTGGGCTCCCTGCCTGTGCCATTAAACCCCTTCAACTCATCCAGAACGCCGCAGCCCGTCTGGTGTTCAACCTCCCCAAGTTCTCTCATGTCACCCCGCTCCTCCGTTCTCTCCACTGGCTTCCAGTTGAAGCTCGCATCCGCTACAAGACCATGGTGCTTGCCTACGGAGCTGTGAGGGGAACGGCACCTCAGTACCTCCAGGCTTTGATCAGGCCCTACACCCAAACAAGGGCACTGCGTTCATCCACCTCTGGCCTGCTCGCCTCCCTACCACTGAGGAAGTACAGCTCCCGCTCAGCCCAGTCAAAACTGTTCGCTGCCCTGGCCCCCCAATGGTGGAACAAACTCCCTCACGACGCCAGGACAGCGGAGTCAATCACCACCTTCCGGAGACACCTGAAACCCCACCTCTTTAAGGAATACCTAGGATAGGATAAGTAATCCCTCTCACCCCCCCTTAAGATTTAGATGCACTATTGTAAAGTGACTGTTCCACTGGATGTCATAAGGTGAATGCACCAATTTGTAAGTCGCTCTGGATAAGAGCGTCTGCTAAATGACTTAAATGTAATGTAAATGTAAGGGGATAAAGAATATGTACATAAGGATATATGAATGAGTGATGGTACAGAGCAGCATAGGCAAGATACAGTAGATGGTATCGAGTACAGTATATACATATAAGATGAGTATGTAAACAAAGTGGCATAGTTAAAGTGGCTAGTGATACATGTATTACATAAGGATGCAGTCGATGATATAGAGTACAGTATATATGTATGCATATGAGATGAATAATGTAGGGTAAGTAACATTATATAAGGTAGCATTGTTTAAAGTGGCTAGTGATATATTTACATCATTCCCATCAATTCCCATTATTAAAGTGGCTGGAGTTGAGTCAGTGTCAGTGTGTTGGCAGCGGCCACTCAATGTTAGTGGTGGCTGTTTAACAGTCTGATGGCCTTGAGATAGAAGCTGTTTTTCAGTCTCTCGGTCCCAGCTTTGATGCACCTGTACTGACCTCGCCTTCTGGATGATAGTGGGGTGAACAGGCAGTGGCTCGGGTGGTTGATGTCCTTGATGATCTTTATGGCCTTCCTGTAACACCGGGTGGTGTAGGTGTCCTGGAGGGCAGGTAGGTTGCCCCCGGTGATGCGTTGTGCAGACCTCACTACCCTCTGGAGAGCCACTACTGTTCCATCGATGTGGATAGGGGGGTGTTCCCTCTGCTGTTTCCTGAAGTCCACAATCATCTCCTTAGTTTTGTTGACGTTGAGTGTGAGGTTATTTTCCTGACACCACACTCCGAGGGCCCTCACCTCCTCCCTGTAGGCCGTCTCGTCGTTGTTGGTAATCAAGCCTACCATTGTTGTGTCGTCCGCAAACTTGATGATTGAGTTTGAGGTGTGCATGGCCACGCAGTCGTGGGTGAACAGGGAGTACAGGAGAGGGCTCAGAACGCACCCTTGTGGGGCCCCAGTGTTGAGGATCAGAGGGGAGGAGATGTTGTCCCCTACCCTCACCACCTGGGGGCGGCCCGTCAGGAAGTCCAGTACCCAGTTGCACAGGGCGGGGTCGAGACCCAGGGTCTCGAGCTTGATGACGAGCTTGGAGGGTACTATGGTGTTGAATGGCGAGCTGTAGTCGATGAACAGCATTCTCACTTCTAAAAGCAGTGGTTCGAGCTTTCAGTTTCACGCGAATGCTGCCATCAATCCACGGTTTCTGGTTAGGGAATGTTTTAATCGTTGCTATGGGAACGACATCTTCAACGCACGTTCTAATGAACTCGCACACCGAATCAGCGTATTCGTCAATGTTGTTATCTGACGCAATACGAAATATATCCCAGTCCACGTGATGGAAGCAGTCTTGGAGTGTGGAGTCAACTTGGTCGGACCAGCGTTGGACAGACCTCAGCGTGGGAGCCTCTAGTTTTAGTTTCTGTCTGTAGGCAGGGATCAGCAAAATGGAGTCGTGGTCAGCTTTTCTGAAAGGGGGGCGGGGCAGGGCCTTATATGCGTCGCAGAAGTTAGAGTAACAATGATCCAAGGTTTTTCCACCCCTGGTTGAGCAATCGATATGCTGATAAAATTTAGGGAGTCTTGTTTTCAGATTAGCCTTGTTAAAATCCCCAGCTACAATGAATGCAGCCTCCGGATAAATTGTTTACAGTTTGCAAAGAGTTAAATAAAGTTCGTTCAGAGCCATCGATGTGTCCTCTTGGGGGGGGGGGATATATACATAGGAGGCTTATCATTCTCACCCCTTTCCATAGATTTACACGGTAATTATGACTACTTCTGGAGGACGTCCACCAACCTATCAGAGCTCTTGCAGAATGAACTGACATGTTGTCCATCCAATCACAGGATCAGAGAATTAATCTAGTACTGAAAGCACAAGGTACAGCTAGCTAGCACTGCTGTGCACAAAGTGTGGTGAGTAGTTGACTCAAAGAGAGAGAAAGACAATAGTTGAACAGTTTAAAACAAATATTTTTTTTCTGAAATTAAGGAGAAGCAGTAGAGATATATTTTGTAGTATTTTATTAATTTTTGTATACCTTTCACGCTAACTAATGCAGCTAATTTAGCCTACTCGACAACCTGACTCAGAGAGGACTGCTATTTATGTTAGCTAACTGGCCAAGGCTATCCAACACTGCAACTCAAATCGAGCTAAACGTTTGTTTTTATTAATTTATTGCCACCGAGGACTGCCGGTGTAACTGCTAATCTCCTTTCTGTACATTGTACTGCGTGATTGTACACATGGATTGGATTGTGGGTTTACTAAAGTGTTAGTTCTGGTAGCTATGTAGACTATGACGTTAGCTAATACGGTGAAAATGATGTAGGCTGTGTATCGGTTATGGTATGAAGGTTTGGCTTAGAGAGGTTTTTTCGCGTGGTCACAGGCAGCTGTTGTGCTGTGCACTAATGTCCACAAGCGGAGACAAAAGATGAGAGGAGGAGAGGACATACAGTGCCTTCGGAAAGTATTCAGACCCCTTTACTTTTTCCACATTTGTTACGTTACAGCCTTATTATAAAATGAATAAAATACATTTTAAAAAAGCTACACACAATGCCCCATAATGACAAATTAAAAACAGGTTTTTAGACATGTTTGCAAACGTATAAAACATTTCTAACAGAAATACCTTATTTACATAAGTATTCAGACCCTTTGCTATGAGACCTGAAATTGAGCTCAGGTGCATCCTGTTTCCATTGATCATCTTTGAGATGATTCTACAACTTCATTGGAGGCCACCTGTCAATTGATTGGACATGATTTGGAAAGGTACACATCCGTCGCTATAAGTTCCCACAGCTGACAGTGCATGTCAGAGCAACAACCAAGCCATGAGGTCGAAGGAATGTCAGTAGAGCTCTGAGACAGGATTGTGTCGAGGCACAGACCTCGGGAAGGTTACCAAAAATGTCTGCAGCATTGAAGGTCCCCAAGAACACAGTGGCCTCCATTCTTAAATGGAAGAAATTTGGAACCATGTGGTGATGGGAGAACCCTCCAGAAGGACAACCATCTCTGCAGCACCCCACCAATCAGGCCTTTATGATAGAGTGGTCAGATGGAAGCCACTCATCAGTAAAAGGCACATTATATTCCCCTTGGAGTTTGCCAAAAGGCACTTAAAAACTCTCAGACCATGAGAAACAAGTTTCTCTGGTCTGATGAAACCAAGATTGAACACTTTGGCCTGAATGCCAAGTGTCACGTCTGGAGGAAACCTGGCACCATCCCTACAGTGAAACATGGTGGTGCCAGCATCATGCTGTGGGGATGTTTTTCAGCAGCAGGGACTGGGAGACTAGTCAGGATCGAGGCAAAGATGACCGGCGCAAAGTACAGAGAGATCCTTGATGACAACCTGCTCCAGAACGCTCAGGACATCATACTGGGGCGAAGGTTTACCTTCAAACAGGACAATGACCCTGAGCACACAGCCAAAACAACGCAGGAGTGGCATTGGGACAAGTCTCTGAATGTGCTTGAGTGGCCCAGCCAGAGCCCGGACTTGAACCCAATCTCTGGAGAGACCCAAGAAGACTTGAGGCTGTAATCGCTGCCAAAAGTTCAACAAAGTACTGAGTAAAGGGTCTGAATATTTATTTAAATGTGATATTTCCGTTTTTATTTTAAATAAAATTGCAACAAATTCTAAAAACCTGTTTTTACTTCCTGATTATGGGGTATTGTGTGTAGATTAATGAGGGGGAAAAATAAATATTTAATCTATTTTAGAATAAGGCTGTAACCTAACAAAATGTGGAAAAAGTCAAGGGTGTGAATACTTTCCGAAGGCACTGTAGATGAGAGAAGGAATTATACAACGAGCACAGTGATGATGGTGTATGTGTTTTCTATGAAAGTGAACTTTGTGTGAGGGGTATCAGGGGTGAATTCATCCTGCCGATTCTGTTGCAAAGCGTTTCTTGGACAGAAGCAAACGGAACCAAACGGGGATGGACTTACCTAAATTTGTCCAATAAAAACTCACATTTTTGTACTAATGATTACACCCCAGATCAGCTAGATGCAGTCAAACATGTGCAAGGCGTTACACACTGGGCAAAAACTGGTTGAATCAACATTGTTTCCAGCAAAACATCAACGTGGGAAACTCATTAGATTTGCAAAAAGTCATCAACGCCAGGGCATTTCATATTTTTCTTCACCTGACTTTTAACCTGCCGATTTTGTAGATATCCAACTGGTAGTTACAGTCTCGCCCCCACCGCTGCAACTCCCACGCTTGTGTTAACCCAGAAGCCAGCCGCACCAATGTGTCGGAGGAAGCTGGCGCCCGGATGCCACAAGGAATCACTAGAGCGTGATGGGACAATGACATGCTAGTCGTCCAAACTCTCCCCTAAGCCGGACGACGCTGGGACAATTGTGCGCTGCCTCATGGGTTCCCCGGAAGCGGACGGCTGCAACACAGCATCGAACCCAGATCTGTAGTGACGTGATGCAGTGCCTTAGAACGCTGGCGCCACTCGGGAGGCAACATTTGCTATTCTTTTGCCTCAATCACACTCGACCTGAATCGGAAGATGAAACCATAGGCCAAACAATTGAAGATTGTTATTCTGACATTTTCTCAGTGCAATTTGAGTTATATTAGTCAATCTGACAATGTACAGTTATTGATCTGTCCGTTTCCCAAGCTAATTCCCTACTTTTCACAGACACAGTAGTAAACAGCTCTAACGTTACAGGTTTCACTGTCATGGTGCATAGTAGAGGTCTGCACACGACCGATTTCTTCATCCTGCTCCTGTCACACCCGCTGGCTTCCTGTCTGACTCCCACCCGCTACAGCAAGAACTGGTCCCAAACCCAACTGCAGTCCCGCAATGTCATTTTAGGCGTATGTGATGCAGCCGACTTGATAGCCATGATCCCAACAATTTTGCTAGATGTAGTTTGAACAGAGCAAAGTTCATATTCATACCAATCTATGAAACTCAGCTATCATAGTTGTTGTATCAACTTCAAGTCGGAATGGCATTAATGAAGCCTATGGATAGAGTAGAATATAATAACTTTATTGTGCCAAGGATGCAAGTCCTATATACATGTACTGTAGTTATGACCACGCACGAGGTAATAACTACAGTGTTATTACCAAGCACATTGTAGCCTGTACATTGAATACATTCACTGATCATGTACTCTTCCTTGGCAAATAAAGGTGCGGTTCTGTTATGCTGGTGAATGAGGACCCAAAAGCGACTTAACAGAAACAGAGTCTTTATTCCAGTCTTAAACAAAAACGATAATCCTGGATATTATCTTAGGTAAATACAAAACAGGAAAACTGAAATCCTCTCGTCAGTAGAGAGGAACGACTGGAGACGCGACCACAGACTGCAGGTCGCTTCGGGAAGGCACAGGCCGTAGCTGACATAGACACCTGCTCACACGCAGCATCTGAAGAAGGCAAAAACACAACAGGGCGGAACAAGGACACAGAACAGCAAACATCAAACAAGGATCCGACAAGGACAGAAGCGGAAAACAGAGGGAGAAATAGGGACTCTAATCAGAGGGCAAAATAGGGGACAGGTGTGAAAGAGTAAATGAGGTAGTTAGGAGAATGAGGAACAGCTGGGAGCAGGAACGGAACGATAGAGAGAGAGAGCGAGAGAGGGAGAGAGGGAGGGGGAGAGAGGGATAGAAAGAGGGAAAGAACCTAATAAGACCAGCAGAGGGAAACGAATAGAAGGGAAGCACAGGGACAAGACATGATAATCAATGACAAAACATGACAGTACCCCCCTCACTCACCGAGCGCCTCCTGGCGCACTCGAGGAGGAACCCTGGCGGCAACGGAGGAAATCATCAATCAACGAACGGTCCAGCACGTCCCGAGATGGAACCCAACTCCTCTCCTCAGGACCGTAACCCTCCCAATCCACTAAGTACTGGTGACCACGTCCCCGAGAACGCATGTCCATGATCTTCCGTACCTTGTAAATAGGTGCGCCCTCGACAAGGACGGGGGGGGGAAGACGAACGGGGGCGCGAAGAAAAGGCTTGACACAGGAGACATGGAAGACAGGGTGGACGCGACGAAGATGTCGCGGAAGAAGCAGTCGCACAGCGACAGGATTGACGACCTGAGAGACACGGAACGGACCAATGAACCGCGGAGTCAACTTGCGAGAAGCTGTCGTAAGGGGAAGGTTACGAGTGGAAAGCCACACTCTCTGACCGCAACAATACCTAGGACTCTTAATCCTACGTTTATTGGCGGCTCTCACAATCTGCGCCCTGTAACGGCAAAGTGCAGACCTGACCCTCCTCCAGGTGCGCTCACAACGTTGGACAAAAGCCTGAGCGGAGGGAACGCTGGACTCGGCGAGCTGGGACGAGAACAGAGGAGGCTGGTACCCAAGACTACTCTGAAACGGAGATAGCCCGGTAGCAGACGAAGGAAGCGAGTTGTGAGCGTATTCTGCCCAGGGGAGCTGTTCTGCCCAAGACGCAGGGTTTCGAAAAGAAAGGCTGCGTAATATGCGACCAATCGTCTGATTGGCCCTTTTTGCTTGACCGTTAGACTGGGGATGAAAACCGGAAGAGAGACTGACGGAAGCACCAATCAAACGACAGAACTCCCTCCAAAACTGTGACGTGAATTGCGGGCCTCTGTCTGAAACGGCGTCTAACGGGAGGCCATGAATTCTGAACACATTCTCAATGATGATTTGTGCCGTCTCCTTAGCGCACATATGTCAGAGTCAAGGCCCGCGGGCCACATCCGGCCCGCGAGAAGGTTTTTTACGGCCCCTGGGATGATCTTGATTTATTATTAGAACCGGCCCGCAGACCGCAGCAAGCCGGCAGCCCGCAGATCTTTTACACGCACCAATACTACATTTCCCACAATGCAACGGTGACGCACCGAGCAGTAGGCTGCTTCATTTCAATATTTATTGGCACAGCAGTTGTCAGCATCACAGTAAAATTAACTTTCAGATACCCATCAAAAATGGCAAAACGGAAGGTGGACACTGAGAACCGGGGTTTCAAACAAGGTGGGAGTCGGAGTATTTGTTCACGGAGGTAGCTGGAAAACCTGTGTGTCTTCTGTGTGGAGAAAGTGTGGCGGTACTGAAAGAGTATAATCTGAGACGACATTATGAAACGAAACACGCGGACAAAAACAAGAATATGGACATGGAACAAAGGCTACAAAAGGCAGAGGAATTAAAACGAGGCCTCAAATCTCGACAGGCTCTGTTCAAAAAAGCCAAATCACAAGGCCAGGCTGCTGTCAAGGCCAGTTTTATTTTGGCAGAAGAGATCGCTAAATCAGCCCGGCCATTTACGGAGGGGGATTTCATCAAAAACTGCATGATTAAAGTTTGTGACGAAGTTTGCCCAGAAAAAAGGCAACTCTTTTTAAATGTGAGTCTGAGCAGAAACACCATTGCCGAGAGAGTAGACCAGTTGTCCATCAATCTAAAAGAGCAGCTTGTGAAAAAGGGAAAAGATTTCATTGCATATTCCTTGGCTGTGGATGAGAGCACCGACATTTCTGACATTGCCCAGTTGTCAATTTTCATCCGCGGAGTGGACTCCAGCCTAAGCGTGACAGAGGAGTTTTTGGCTTTACGTCCTATGCATGGCACAACTACGGGGCATGATTTGTATGAAGAGGTGTCAAGATGTGTAAATGAGATAGAGCTGCCTTGGGAAAAACTCGTGGGTTTGACAACCGACAGAGCACCTGCGATGTGTGGACACAGGAGCGGACTGGTGGCGAAGATACGGGAAAAGATGCAAGAGGAAAACGCGACAGGTGAGCTGACAGCTTATCATTGTATCATACACCAGGAAGCGTTGTGCGGTAAAGCCTTGAAAATGGAGCATGTAATGAGCATCATCACGCGCACAGTTAACTTTATCAGAGCCAAAGGTTTGAATCACCGCCAGTTCAAGGCATTTCTGACGGAGTTAGAAACGGAGCATGGTGATTTGCCTTATCACACAGAGGTGCGATGGCTAAGCCAGGGAAAGGTGCTTCAAAGATGTTTCGAGCTTCGTGAGGAGATTTGTCTGTTCTTGGACAGCAAAGGGAAAGACACAACACAACTCCGAGACGAAATGTTTCTGTGTGAAATGGCTTTTCTGTGTGACATTACGAGTCATCTGAATGCAATGAACTTGCAGCTGCAGGGTCGGGATCGTGTCATCTCTGATATGTACAGTACAGTGAAGGCATTTAAAACCAAACTGACTCTGTGGGAGACGCAGATGCGGAAAGAAAATTTGAGCCACTTTCCCAGCTGCCAGACCATGAAAGAGAAGCTCTCTACCAGTGCGTTCCCGAGCGCACAGTTGGCTGATAAAATAGGTATGCTTGCCGCTGACTTTCGACGCCGATTTGCTGACTTTGAAGCACAAAAAAGCAGGTTGGAACTGCTCGGTAACCCATTTGCTGTTGACGTGGAAAGCTCACCACCAAACCTCCAAATGGAGTTGATTGACCTCCAATGCAATGATGCACTGAGGGCAAAATATGCGGCAGTGGGTGCTGCGGAGTTCGCCCGTTTCCTCCCGACACAATGCCCCAGCTGCGCATCCAGGCTGCTCAAACGTTGTCTATGTTTGG
This sequence comes from Oncorhynchus gorbuscha, assembly GCF_021184085.1. Classification (NCBI taxonomy): domain Eukaryota; kingdom Metazoa; phylum Chordata; class Actinopteri; order Salmoniformes; family Salmonidae; genus Oncorhynchus; species Oncorhynchus gorbuscha. Next base: position 23,349,675 of record NC_060197.1, read on the forward strand.
CAGCACATACCTGTGTGAACAACTGTTTTCTTTGATGAACTTGAACAAAACATCACACAGAAGTCGACTTACTGCTGAACACCTCCACTCAATTCTGAGGATTTCCTCAGCTCAGAGCCTTACCCCGAACATTGATGAACTTGTGGAAAAGATGGGACACCACCAAGTATCACCCTCAACCTCAAACAAGTGAACATTACTGTGCAATCACATATTTAGAGTTTTTACTCAGTTCAAGTTTAAAAGTTAAAGTTTAATATTTGTTTTCACTGCATGTTACTTCTCCTTAAACAAAGTGTTGTTTTTGATTAATAGATTTTTGCACTTTATTTTATTGTATTTCAATCCAATTATATTTTAAAAATATTTCAGTTGAGTGGATGATAGAAAATTGCTATTACTGTTTTTTTCTTTGAAGTAAATTTAGCCCACTTTTGCTAAAATAGAAAATATAGGCTACTGATGGTGCCTTGAATACCGGTTTCTTTCATTTAATGTTCATGTTATGGGGATTTTTATATAAAGGAAATTTGTCTTTTGTGTCTGTTGAAAATTAAAGATTACTGACAGAGCCATAAGAAAATATTGCTTTATTTATCTGATCATATTGGAATATATTTGTTAGGTTTTCAGTAGGTTCAATTAGGTTCACTAGACTATATGCGTCATTTAAAAATTTTTCAATGAACATTCGAACAGTCCGGCCCTCGGCTTGTAGCTAAATTTTTTATTTGGCCCTCCGTCCATTTGACTTTGACACCCCTGCCTTAGCGGAAGGAAGCTTAGCGAGGGGAATGAAATGTGCCGCCTTAGAGAACCTATCGACAACCGTAAGAATCACAGTCTTCCCCGCAGACGAAGGCAGACCGGTAATAAAGTCTAAGGCGATGTGAGACCATGGTCGAGAAGGAATGGGAAGCGGTCTGAGACGACCGGCAGGAGGAGAGTTACCTGACTTAGTCTGCGCGCAGTCCGAACAAGCAGCCACGAAACGGCGCGTGTCACGCTCCTGAGTAGGCCACCAAAACCGCTGGCGAATAGAAGCAAGCGTACCCCGATCATGATATTCCTCCGGCACTCCTGTCAAATCGCCAGGTTCCTCCTGAGAAGTGGGGACAGAAGAAACGGGAGGGATGGCAGACATTAAACACTTCACATGACAAGAAACGTTCCAGGATAGGATAGAATTACTAGACCAATTAATAGAAGGATTATGACATACTAGCCAGGGATGACCCAAAACAACAGGTGTAAAAGGTGAACGAAAAATCAAAAAAGAAATAGTCTCACTGTGGTTACCAGATACTGTGAGGGTTAAAGGTAGTGTCTCAAATCTGATACTGGGAAGATGACTACCATCTAAGGCGAACATGGGCGTAGGCTTGTCTAACTCTCTGAAAGGAATGTCATGTTTCCGAGCCCATGCTTCGTCCATGAAACAACCCTCAGCCCCAGAGTCTATCAAGGCACTGCATGTAGCACCCGAACCGGTCCAGCGTAGATGGACCGACAAAGTAGTACAGGATCTAGATGGAGAGACCTGAGTAGTAGCGCTCACCAGTAGCCCTCCGCTTACTGATGAGCTCTGGCTTTTACTGGACATGAATTAACAAAATGTCCAGCAAGTCCGCAATAGAGGCACAGGCGGTTGGTGATCCTCCGTTCCCTCTCCTTAGTCGAGATGCGAATACCTCCCAGCTGCATGGGCTCAGTCTCTGAGCCAGAGGAGGGAGATGGTTGCGATGCGGAGCAGGGAAAGACCGTTGACGCGAGCTCTCTTCCACGAGCTTGGTGACGAAGATCTACCCGTCGTTCTATGCGGATGGCGAGAGCAATCAAAGAGTCCACACTGGAAGGAACCTCCCGGGAGAGAATCTCATCTTTGACCACTGCGTGGAGTCCCTCCAGAAAACGAGCGAGCAGCGCCGGCTCGTTCCAGTCACTAGAGGCAGCAAGAGTGCGAAACTCAATAGAGTAATCCGTTATGGATCGATCACCTTGGCATAGGGAAGCCAGGGCCCTAGAAGCCTCCCTACCAAAAACTGAACGGTCAAAAACCCGAATCATCTCCTCTTTAAAGTTCTGGTAATTGTTTGAACAATCAGCCCTTGCCTCCCAGATAGCTGTGCCCCACTCTCGAGCCCGGCCAGTAAGGAGTGAAATGACGTAAGCAATCCGAGCTCTCTCTCTAGAGTATGTGTTGGGTTGGAGAGAGAACACAATATCACACTGGGTGAGAAAGGAGCGGCACTCCTTGGGCTGCCCGGAGTAGCAAGGTGGGTTATTAACCCTAGGTTCCGGAGGCTCGGCAGACCAGGAAGTAACAGGTGGCACGAGACGAAGACTCTGGAACTGTCCAGAGAGGTTGGAAACCTGAGCGGCCAGGTTCTCCATGGCATGACGAGCAGCAGACAATTCCTGCTCGTGTCTGCCGAGCATGGCTCCTTGGATCTCGACGGCAGTGTTACGAGCGTCTGTAGTCGCTGGGTCCATTCCTTGGTCGGATCCTTCTGTTATGCAGGTGAATGAGGACCCAAAAGCGACTTGGCGAAAACAGAGTCTTTAATCCAGTTTAAGGAAATAGCAATACTCCTAGACAAATCGGAGCGGTAAATAAAGCATAAAAACAATTTCACTCGTAATCACGAGAACTGACTGGAGACTCGATAATAAACTGCAGGTTGCCTCGGGAAGGCACTTGACCGTAGCAGACTCAGACACCTGCTCACCACGCAGCATCTGAGGGAAACACGACACGACAGGGCGATACAAAGACACAGCACGGTGAACAATATACAAGGATCCGACAGGGCAGAAACGGAAAACAAGGGGAGAAATAGGGACTCTAATCAGGGGAAAAGATAGGGAACAGGTGTGGGAAGACTAAATGATTGATTAGGGGAATAGGAACAGCTGGGAGCAGGAACGGAACGATAGAGAGAAGAGAGAGAGGAAGGGAGAGAGAAAAAGGGGAACGAACCTAAAAAGACCAGCAGGGGGAAAACGAACAGAGGGAAAAGCAAAATGACAAGACAATATAAGACAAAACATGACATTACTTAGTGGTGTTGCAGACTTTGGGGCCTTTCAGAACAGGCATACAGTGGGGAAAAGAAGTATTTAGTCAGCCACCAATTGTGCAAGTTCTCCCACTTAAAAAGATGAGAGAGGCCTGTAATTCATCATAGATACACTTCAACTATGACAGACAAAATGTGAGAAAAAAAATCCAGAAAATCACATTGTAGGATTTTTTATGAATTTATTTGCAAATTATGGTGGAAAATAATTATTTAAGTAATTTTAAATTTCACTTCACCAATTTGGACTATTTTGATTATGTCCATTTTCATTTAAAAAAATGTATTTTACCTTTATTTAATTAGGCAAGTCAGTTAAGAACAAATTCTTATTTTCAATGACGGCCTAGGAACAGTGGGTTAACTGCCTGTTCAGGGGCAAAACGACAGATGTATACCTTGTCAGTTCAGGGATTTGAACTTGCAACCTTTCAGTTACTAGTCCAACGCTCTCACCACTAGGCTGCCCTGCCGCCCAACTATAAAGGTAATTCAGTAGACTCCTGCTGGGAGTGTCATACAGAAACTCTAGTTCATTTTGCCATGCTTTGATGGCCATAGAACCTTGTAGATTGCAATGCATACATACTATGATACTGTCATAAAACTATTACAAAACTGTACTCATGACTGATTATCTACACCCGTAACTACAGAAAATCCAACCTCATCAACTGGTTTTATATTACATCTGAAGAGAACAATTTTCCATTATCAGATAGGATTACAACATCAGAAACGTGGGTGATACCAAACAAACTCAAAGCAAATATGGCTAATTCTTTGAGGAAAAAAGTGTCAGCAACAAATGGTACGCAGGAAACAATTACCTCAAAACCTTCTGTGGTTCCCAGTGAGTCTGCCACTACAATTAAACAAATTTCAGAAGTCACAGAGAGGCAAATATCAGGCACTGCCATTGGGCTCTCATCTACCCAGGGAACCGAATATACAACAGTGTCCCCTGAAGTTACAAGTTAGTCTTTAAACTAGCACTGCTGGCACCTCAACATCAAGTGAGGCATCAACAGTGACTTCTGAAACAAACACATCTCCTGAATAATCAACAGCTATGGCAGCTGGTTTAACAACGGCAACAGATGAAGCTGTTTTCAACATTGGGAGTGACTATGAAACCGGAAACAACCAAATACACACTTGAAACAACTAAAGCTCAAGTCCTCAAGTGCAACCAGTGCCTCACCAGAAACAAGTCCTTCACAACCGTCTACTGTCACCAGTGAGCCTGTCTCCACAAATGAACAAACGTCAGCAGTCACAGAAGGACAATTACCGGGCACAACAGTTGGACTCTCATCTACTCGGGGAGCTGACGGTACATCTACAAAGCCAACTGACACCTCAACTGCAGCAGGACCTGGAACAATCCCTGATGAGCACACAACAAAGGCAGAAATGACAACAACTCCCGCTGAAGCAATAACAACCACTGTCACACAATCAGCAAGCCCAGAGATGTTGACAACTCCCACAATCACTCCTCGTCACACAATAGGGACCCCTGAGGATGCAAGTGAGTCTCTAACTGGAACTGCTGGCACCTCAACACATAGTGAGGCATCAACAACAACTGAAGCAATAACCACAACACCCTCTCTAACCATCCCGACCACACCGTTTACCACACCTCTTCTAGCTACCCCATCTAGGCCGACCACACCATCTACAACACCTTCTCCATCTACCCCATCTACTACATCCAATCCAACTACATCTCCTCCATTGACCTCTCCTCGTCCCGCTACATCTGGACCTACACCTCCAATAATTGTGACTGTGGGTAAGGGATCACATGACCTTACCAGGAAAAACTCTCATGATATTACTACCTATCTCTACACAATATGCTGTCCTGGTTGATCTACTTAACCACTGTCCTGTTTGATCTACAGTGGGGAGAACAAGTTTATGATACACTGCCGATTTAGCAGGTTTTCCTACTTACAAAGCATGTTGAGGTCTGTAATTTTTTATCATAGGTACACTTCAACTGTGAGAGATGGAATCTAAAACAAAAATACAGAAAATCACATTGTATGATTTTTAAGCAATTAATTTGCATTTTATTGCATGACATAAGTATTTGATACATCACAAAAGCAGAACTTAATATTTGGTACAGAAACCTTTGTTTGCAATTAGAGAGATCATACGTTTCCTGTAGTTCTTGTCCAGGTTTGCACACACTGCAGCAGGGATTTTGGCCCACTCCTCCATACAGACCTTCTCCAGATCCTTCAGGTTTCGGGGCTGTCGCTGGGCAATACGGACTTTCAGCTCCCTCCAAAGATGTTGTATTGGGTTCAGGTCAGGAGACTGGCTAGGCCACTCCAGGACCTTGAGATGCTTCTTACGGAGCCACTCCTTAGTTGCCCTGGCTGTGTGTTTAAGGTCGTTGTCATGCTGGAAGACCCAGCCATGACCCATCTTCAATGTTCTTACTGAGGGAAGGAGGTTGTTGGCCAAGATCTCGCGATACATGGCCCCGTCCATCCTCCCCTCAACACGGTGCAGTCGTCCTGTCCCCTTTGGAGAAAATCATCCCCAAAGAATGATGTTTCCACCTCAATGCTTCACGATTGGGATGGTGTTCTTGGGGTTGTACACATCCTTCTTCCACCAAACACAGCGAGTGGAGTTTTGACCAAAAAACTATATTTTTGTCTCATCAGACCACATGACCTTCTCCCATTTCTCCTCTGGATCATCCAGATGGTCATTGGCAATCTTCAGATGGGCCTGGACATGCGCTGGCTTGAGCAGGGGAACCTTGCGTGAGCTGCAGGATTTTAATCCATGATGGTGTAGTGTGTTCCTAATGGTTTTCCAGCTCTCTTCAGGTCATTGACCAGGTCCTGCCGTGTAGTTCTGGGCTGATCCCTCACCTTCCTCATGATCATTGATGCCCCACGAGGTGAGATCTTGCATGGAGCCCCAGACTGAGGGTGATTGACCGTCATCTTGAACTTCTTCCATTTTCTAATAATTGCGCCAACAGTTGTTGCCTTCTCACCAAGCTGCTTGCCTATTGTCCTGTAGCCCATCCCAGCCTTGTGCACGTCTGCAATTTTATCCCTGATGTCCTTACACAGCTCTCTGGTCTTGGCCATTGTGGAGAGGTTGGAGTCTGTGTGATTGAGTGTGTGGACAGGTGTCTTTTATACAGGTAACGAGTTCAAACAGGTGCAATTAATAAAGGTAATGAGTGGAGAACAGGAGGGCTTCTTAAATAAAAACTAACAGGTCTGTGAGAGATGGAATTCTAACTGGTTGGTAGGTGATCAAATACTTAGGTCATGCAATAAAATGTAAATTAATTACTTAAAAATCATACAATGTGATTTTCTGGATTTTTTGTTTCAGATTCCGTCTCTCACAGTTGAAGTGTACCTATGATAAAAATTACAGACCTCTACATGCTTTGTAAGTAGGAAACCTGCAAAATCGGCAGTGTATCAAATACTTGTTTTCCCCACTGTATGTAACCACATTGCCTTAAATGTAAAAAATTAATAATAATAATTGAAAGGTCAAGTTGTTGTTCTTTTTCCTGTCAATTAACTACAGAGACCATTAAAGTATAAACAGATACAGTTGATTTAAAGTGCATTCGGAAAGTATTCAGACCCCTTGGCTTTTTCCACATTTAGTTATTTTACAGCCTTATTCTAAAATGTATTAAATTGTTTTTAAATTTACACACAATACCCCATAATGACAAAGCAAAAACAGGTTTTAATAATGGTTTGCTAATTTGTAAACATAAAAATTGAAATATCACATTTATAAAAGTATTCAGATGCTTTACTCAGTCATTTGTTGAAGCACCTGGCAGCGATAACAGCCTTGAGTCTTCTCGGGTATGACGCTACGAGCTTGGCACACCTGTATTTGGGGAGTATCTCCCATTCTTCAAGTCCTATCAGGTTGGATGGGGAGCGTTGCTGAACAGCTTGTTTCAGGTCTCTCCAGAGATGTTCGATCAGGTTCAATTCCGGGCTCTGGCTGGGCCACTCAAGAACATTCAGAGACTTGTCCCGAAGCAACTCCTGCATTGTCTTGGCTGTGTGCTTAGGGTCGTTGTCCTGTTAGAAGGTGAACCTTCTGAGGTCCTGAGCGCTCTGGGGCAGGTCTTTATTAAGGATCTCTCTGCAATTTTATTTGTTAATCTTTCCCCGATCCTGAACATTCTCCCAGTCCCTGCCACAGAAAAACATCCACACAGCATGATGCTGCCACCACCATGCTTCACCATGGGGATGGTGCCAGGTCTCCTCCAGATGTGATGCTTGGCTTTCAGGCCAAAGAGTTCAATCTTGGTTTCATCAGACCAGAGAATCTTGTTTCTCATGGTCTAAGAGTCCTTTAGGTGCCTTTTGGCAAACTCCAAGAGGGCTGTCAATGTGCCTTTTACTGAGGAGTGGCTTCCGTCTGGCCACTCTACAATAAAAGCCTGATTGGTGGAGTGCTGCAGAGATGGTTGTGCTTCAAGAAGGTTCTCCCATCTCCACAAAGGAACTCTGGAGCTCTGTCAGAGTGACCATCGGGTTCTTGGTCACCGCCCTGACCAAGGTCCTTCTCCCCTAATTGCTCAGTTTGGCCGGGTGGCCAGTGTTAGGAAGAGTCTTGGTGGTTCCAAACTTCTATTTAAGAATGATGGAGGCCACTGTTCTTGGGGACCTTCAATGCAGCAGAAATGTTTTGGTACTCTTCCCCAGATTTGTAATTTGACAGTCCTGTCTCTGAGCTCTACGGACAATTCCTTCGACCTCGTGGCAGGGGTTTTGCTCTGATATGCACTGTCACTGACAGGTGTGTGCTTTTCCAAATCATGTCCAATCAATTGAATTTACCGCAGGTGGACTCCAATCAAGTTGTACTGTAGAAACATCTCAAGGATGATCAATGGAAACAGGATGCACCGGAGCTCAATTTCGAGTCTCATAGCAAAGGGTCTGGATGCTTATGTAAATAAGTTATTTCAGTTAACTAAGTCCCCACTCTTCCCTTTCCTTCATATCAGGGCGAAAGACATCCATACTGAACCAGTTGCTGGAGGACGACTTTGAGTGGCCCGACAGGCCAACTACGAGTGGCGACTTGGTTGGGTCAAGTAGTACCACGGTCCTAACAGGTAAACTGTCTAAAGCTTGCTCTGCTATCATAGGTTGTTGCTATAATTGTGTTTTAACCCCCTGGAGTCAAATTATTGGACGAAACATTGAATTTGACGCAATGCTATTAGCCCCTGGACATGTATTGAATAACAGATTCATACATGGAAAAACAGATAGTCCAAAAAAACATTTTTTTAAATTGAGACATATCTGAGAAACATCAGGATCAAGATCAGGATGTTTTTTTTATCGTAACACCTTTTCTTTTTGCCACTAAACTATTTCCATATACACAGTGTACAAAACATTAGGAACAGCTGCTTTTTCCATGACAGACTGACCAGGTGAAAGCTGTGATTCCCTAATTGATATCACTTGTTAAATCCACTTCAACCAGTGTTGCTGAAAGGGAGGAGACAGGTTAAATTAAGGCTTTTTAAGCCTTGGATTACTTGTGTGTGCCATTCAGAGGGTCAATGGGCAAGACAAAATATTTATGTGCCTTTGAACAGGGTATGGTAGTAGGTGAGTGTGTCACGAACTGCAATGCTGCTGGGTTTTTCACACTCAACAGTTTTCCGTGTGTCAAGAATGGTCCACCGCCCAGAAGACATCCAGCCAACTTGACACAACTGTGGGAAGCATTGGAGCCAACATGGGCCAGCATGTTGACACCTTGTAGAATCCATGCTCTGAGAATCCATGCCCTGACCTGAGGCTGTTCTGAGGGCAAAAAGGGGCATTCATTTTTATAAACTCGTACCGGGCTACTTTCAGACGAGTCTTGTGAGCATCCATGACCGACATGTACGTGTTCGTGAGAGACTCACCTTCCCAAAGAGGGTTCATATTAGTGTGTAGCCCAAACTGTTCGGATGCTGCAGACAGAAGTTGACAGATTGGCAGTACCGAAATCAGATGAATCTGACACTTGTGGGGGTCTTAGAGCAAAACCGAGTACACCATCGTGTTTGTGAGTGTCATCTTTCCATAGAGGGGTAGGACGTTCGGACGTTCGGACACTACAGACATTTTTGTGAAGACTGATTTTTCAGGATGTCTCATGGTCAGACAAACATAGCTGTAGCGCTGCCACCTTTCACCGCAAGTGCAGAAGGCCAAAACAGAAGGCCAGCAGTGTTGAGATGCAGCCCATGCAACAACAAAAATATATCTCTAGCTTAGACAGATTTTTATGTGTATTTAAAAAATAAAATAATGCTAATTATATCCCGTGTGGGCGTGGACATCGACTCTAGTTAAAGGGATAATATGCCATTGTTATACAAAGTCTTTGGCATAACACCACCTTCCCCCAAAAAGTTTTTATTAATTATCCTCATCAGTAGAGTACTTGGCCTGGTTTAAAACATGATTAGCTTGGGGGACCATTTGTAAATATATTTTTTCTCCGCTATCATAGAGAATAACCCTAACCCACCTTATTGGTGGCCGAGTGGGCTTGCAGTACGAGGCAGACTCCTCCAACGTCTCCCTACCATGGAACACAGGCACAGTTGGGGATTCTATTCAAGCTATACTAGATGCCATCTCCTGACATTGTGCCCCTTGAGCAAGTCATTTAGACACTTTCTCAAGGGGTTAAAAAGCAACAAAAACATGATAAATAAAATTGGACAGTAAAGCTTTGTTCTTACTCTTTCTTCTCCTATAAAATGTGCCAGGGAGAGGTTTGAAGACCATCTACTAGTTCCTGGAGGGCTGATAGGGACGCCATACAAGACATACAGACACCTGAACCGACTGACCTCTTCAGGGCAACGTTTTGCATTGAGTGACCCTGGCAGCCAAAGGCGGAAAGAATGGCGTATTTAAAATGTATTATATACTGTATTTCTTTGTCGTCAAAATGTGCTTTTGGAATTTCTGATGCTCCCAGAATGTCTAGCTTTCATTTCGATGACTGTTAGCAAGCTGGACAAAAGTGAAGAGACTATAAATGAAGGTCCAATATAATATCTACAAACGTTTGATTTGGTTTTAGTAATTTCAATGTCGATTGACATCGTTTTGCTGCGACAAAAAAAAAAAAAACATTTTCAGATTGTATAGTCTCGCGGGCCTTGAGTTTGACAAGTGGGCTACATTGTCATTCAACCGGTTAAAAAAAGCTGTAAAATACGTCATACTGTGGTTGCACTTTATAAACTGGTGTACTTTCATGGTAAATTACTACATAGGGATACTATGGAGGACCTAATGTTGACTTTAAAAACCTATTCCATACTTAAATACCTTTTTTCAATATTCCCTGACAGTTTATGATCGGCAGACCGGAGATAAAGTCACTCTGAGATGTGCTGGATCATCCTTTAAATCAGTGTTTCATCGACCACCGGGAAAAAAAACAAGACTGGAACAAGATCTGTATTGAAAGGTCTCCTCTTTGGGAGCAAAGACTGAATGAAACAGCAAAAACTGTTTTACCAATGATATGATGCAACTTATGCCAGTTTGACAATTAGCAGTACTCATTTTTAACGTTGGTACTAAAGCTAATGAATAATGTTGTAATATCACATGTATATAATAACATGGCCTAACAACGTGTCTGTATACAGAAAACAGATATTGAACACTCAAAACATCTTTGAAATGTGTAATAAAAACAAAGATTTATTTCCTGACTCATTTTTGTAAACTGCATAATATCAAAGCAACCAAAAATGACAAACCACAATCAAATTAACCATGAATGAAGGTTAAAGTGAGACATTTTAAAGAACGTAAGTACTGCTGTACTAATCTAAGGCTTAGAACATTCTATGAAATCCTCAAGTTGTCAGCTATTTAGTTTTTTCCGTCTCAAAATATAAAACAAAATGGAGGCTACTGTAACACAGCCTCGTCCAGCGACTGGATCTGTTTCCGTGCCAACAGTTTCAAAGGCACCATGAAGGGGTTAAGGGGACAGAGTCCCGCCTTCTCCCAGTCAGATTTTCTTTGCGTAGCCGTCCCTGACTTTGCTGACGTGTCATTGGTCGAGGGAGTTTGTCCCTGGGCTTGTCCATTGTCCTGTGAAGGCGCGACAGTCTCAGTTCCCGCTCTTTCCTCTGTACTCCCCTGCAACGGCACAGCCCCATCCTTAGCAACGGAATTGGAAGACCCGGCGACCAGGTTGGCAGGCACCACCGTTGCAGCCACACCCTGATTGGTTGAGGTGCATTCCATCCCATCACTTCCCAGACCATCTGGGATTCCACTATTAGCCACACCTCTTCCTCCTACCTGACTCCCCTGTTGTACTTGAAGTGGGGCCCCCACCTTGTCACCAGCATCTAGACTTGGGGGCGTTGTCACAGCAACAAGTATTGCTCCTCCATCTGTTGCTCCATCTTGTCTTCTTTGATCTCCCGCTGCTGAGGACCAGGGCCTCCCAGTACCGGTGCCATCCTGGGTCACTTTGGGAACTGGGGCTGAGAACCGTTCATGGACCTAGGGGTAAGAAGAAAACAGAGTAATGTTGTCAAATATATCTCAAAAGGGAGAGATGGTGGAAAGAATATATTAAAAAGAGAAAATGTAAGATGGTGGAGAGGTCTGACTAGCAAAAGGGCAAACTCCCTCACACAGAAATGAGTGAGGTGGAGATCTATGACCCATCCGCAATTCTAGTCCTGGGCCCGTACTCACAAAGGGTCTCAAAGTTGGAGTGCTGATCTAGGATCAGGTCCCAACTCTTATTCCTTGCTAAATTAAAAAGCTAAACTGATCATAGAGCTGCACTAATACTTTGTGGATAAAGTCCCAGGTCTTATTCATTATGAATTAAAAAGCTAAACTGATCCTAGATCAGCTGGGCAATCTGATCTTAGATCTGTAGTTGATTGTACAGTACCTGGAGCAGGTGGTGCTGCAGTCTGGCACAGTCCAGGAGGGGGAGCTCTTCAGGCAGAGACATCAGCAGGTCCAGTATTATAGCACTTTCTGGGGAAAAAAGAAGTCAAAGAAGAACAGGAACAAGAAGATTATGATGAGGAAATGGGACAGACTGGCCAATCTTTTTGCAACAATTTAATGTGACAGAGGTTGTTGACCACATTGGAAATAGCCTAGTGCACTAATGTGTTATCCTCTTGACCCAAATGCATCTTTACAAGCAATTGGTTGTATAACAAGCAGGGTTGGGGTCAATTCCATTTCAATCCCGGTATATTCCAGAACTACACAGAAATTCCAATTATCTTCAATGCTTTTCAAATGGGAATACGAACAATTAAAATTTGGTTAACTTTCTGAATTGACTGGAATTTAAAATGGAATTGACCCCAACCCTGGTAAGACATGTAGAAAGAAAGAAACCAGATTATCGACTGTCATAAGGTAAAAAGTGTATAACTTACACCCCACCCCAACAATAGCTATCATCTCACCCATAGGAGTCAGTTTGAAGCATTCACTCTGCACATGGACCGTACTTAAGAACCGATAGATCTTCTCAAAGTCCACAATGCTCCCCAGGCCTGTGTATCTAGGTGTGTTCTCATCCGCATGTTTACTTTTCCTTGGCCCAGCCCCGGGATGCTGAGGCTGCGGCCTAATAGAGGAGGCTGCAGCAGAGGGCTGTTGTTGTTTTGACACATCGGCAGGGGCAGGAGAGGACATCACTGCCAGCTGAGTGGTAGGGACGTTGGGCATGGTCTGCCCATGCGCGCCACCTTGTGCCACCGACTGGGACTGCAGTGTTGTAGTAGGACCAGACGATGAGGCAGAAAGGGACTGTACAGGCATTGGTACTGTAAGCAGAGTGGAAATGGCAGACCCTTCTTGAATCTGACTGAGGATGCTGGAGTTAGAGCAACCAGGCTGGGGTAGGGCTCCAACCGTAGAGGCTGGTGTAGTGGTCCTGCCTCTCTGTTTGGACGCGCCAGAAGCGGGGTTCATTGTGGACGGCTGGGTGGCAGGAACACCAGAGACTGGTACAGAGACTGCAGGTGGTGGTTGGGGTGTAGAAGCAATGTTAAACACTATAGGGCTGTTAGATACCCCTGAGGGGGCTGGTTTTTTTTGGGAGATAGGGGTGGGTATGGGTCTAGGTGGGATGGTCTTGAAGTTGGAGCGTTGTTGCTTAGGGAGATAGTCTTCTCGAGGCGGGTCAGAGTTGGTCAGGCTGCCGGGCTCTGTGGCTGAGATGACTAGCATCTGGAGAGAAGATTGAGGGAGAAGGGAAGAGAGCGATAGAGGGGAGATGAGAGAGAGGAGAGTTTGTAACTTTCAATATTGAATATGTCTAGACTATCATCTAAATATTTAAGCCTATTCAAATCAAATGTTATTGGTCGCATACACATATGTAGCAGATGTTATTGTGGGTGTAGCGAAATGCTTGTGTTCCTAGGTCCAACAGTGCAGTAGTATCTAACAATTCAAAAATATACACAAATTTAAAAGTAAATTAATGGAATTAAGAAATATATAAATATTAGGACGAGCAATGTCAGAGTGGCATTGACAGTAGAGTCGAATACAGTAGAATCGAATACAGTATATATTGCCAGCAGCATACCACCCTGCATACCACTGCTGGCTTGCTTCTGAAGCTAAGCAGGGTTGGTCCTGGTCAGTTCCTGGATGGGAGACCAGATGCTGCTGGAAGTGGTGTTGGAGGCACTCTTTCCCCTGGTCTAAAAAAAAAAAAAGATCCCACTGCCCTGTGTAAGGTGCCGTCTTTCGGAGGTGGAGGAGTCAGGTGTCGTGACTCTGAGGTCATTAAAGATCCCATGGCACTTATCGTAAGAGTCCTGGCTAAATTCCCAATCAAACCATCACGGTCACCAAATAATCCCCAGTTTACAATTGGCTCATTCATCCCCTGTAACTATTCCCCAGGTTGTTGCTGCAAATGAGAACTTGTTCTCAGTCAACTTACCTGGTTAAATAAATACATATGAAATGAGTAAAGAACTATGTAAACATTATTAAAGTGGCCAGTGATTCCATGTATATAGGGTAGCCGGCTAGTGATGTTTTCATCCATATGTTTGCACTGTTTTCGAACATAATTGCCCCTTTTGAGATACTTTCACCTTCCCTTGAAAGACGTGGTATTGTGTAATATATATATAAATGAACAGACCTGAGCGAAGGCTGAGGTAATGGGTTCCTCCAGAGCTCCAGCCATATCATGGGCCAGTTCAGCCCACATCTGGATGGGCTTCAGGGCTGCCTTCTGCTCAGACCTCTGCTTCTTCACCTGGCCCACCACCGCTCTCAGCACACGCATCATCAGAGACTCCAACTGGGACTGGATCTGGGAGGGAGAGTGGATGGAAGACAAACACTAATTGGTGTGTTGTGTATGAACGTACGATACAGAACTGGACACACACACACTCATGCGCAGCTAACCTTGTGGGGACATACAATTCAGTCCCATTCAACATCCTATTTTCCCTAACCCAAAAACCTAACCTTAACCCCCCTAGAAATAGCATTTAACCTTATGGGAACCAACATAATGTCCCCAGTTGTCAAATGTTTGTTTACTATTCTTGTAGAGAGCGAGACACGAGAGAGAGAGAGAGAGAGAGAGACAGAAAGAGTATGAATGAATGATCGTGACCTCAATTTGAAATGCACTTTCTAGCTAACTTACTTCTTCTCTGGACTGCTTGGGAAGTTTTTCGTGCAGGGCCTCTAGGTCTATTGCCCCGTGAATCCCGCCAGTCATCTTGTTCTGCTTGTTGAGGCACCGCAGCAGGACCTGTTGCTCCGTCCGACTCCATCCCGTGCACGCGAACGTTGGTTTTCGCTTCGAGACTGTCTTTTCGGTCTTCTTGTTAACATAGCGCGTCGGTTGTATTCGAGAACGAGAGGGCGGCTTCATTGTGTTAGCTCGGTAGCAACGTTTAGTTGGATGGAAGACAAACAATTAAACAGGAGCTATCGTAGCTAGCACTGGTCCACGCGCATGCGTCGGATTTCCAATTAGCGTTACGCGCTGACGTTTTCGCGTGGACCAGAGCTAGTCTGGCGGTATACAAAGTGCTCAAGTCGTTTTCCTATTTTGGAGTAATGGCACCCTGTACAGACAGAGACAACTTATCCAGAAACACATTTGCTTTGATCAAAGGATATGGTAAAATGGAACGCGACAAAAGAGTGCAGAGGCAACTCGTTGTCGTCGCGCGAAAGACCAGAGTTAACTTGCTAACTACAAAGCTATCCTTGTCCCAGTCCCCAAATTATAGTTTGTTATCGACGTGATAAAGTGCAAGTAGATACCTGTAAATGTTGAGTTTTATCCGGAAAGAGTGAATCCTGTTCTGTTTCTATACCTAACCTTGACAACACGTTTACTGCTCAAGAATCAATACACTACGGATTGCCGCAGGTTAAAAAATGTACGAACAATGTACCACTCGAGAAACGCGTTCTGGAAATACAAACTACATTTTGTAATGATGTGAGTGATGTTTGCACATTAAAGGAAATATATCATAGATTATAGTCGTATATGAAATATAATTCTTTATGAAAATTTAAACAAAGAAAAAAACATTGGCAGCGGTGGGATTCGAACCCACGCCCCCGAAGAGACTGGAGCCTTAATCCAGCGCCTTAGACCGCTCGGCCACGCTACCTTTGCGCGCAGCATGAACTCTATAAATTTATCTTTAATTTCTTTAAATTGAAGACCAGCAGACATATCCCACCATTTACACTACATAACCAGATGTATGTGGACACATTTGCTGATATAACAACCTCCACTCTTCTGGGACGCTTTCCATTAGATGTTGGAACATTACTGCAGGGACTTGTTTCCATTCAGTCACAAGAGCGTTAGTGAGGTCGGGCACTGATGTTGGACGTTTAGGCCTGGCAGCCAGTCGACGTTCCAATTCATCCCAACGGTGTTTGATGGGGTTGAGGTCAGGTTCTATTCAGGCCAGTCAAGTTCTTCCACACCAATCTCCACAAACCATTTCTGTATGTTGCCTACTTTGTGCACCAGGCAGTAGCTGTGTGTGGGTAAAGTCACTGGGGAAGCAAAGCCACCCATATTACTTGCTATGTGTTGTAATAGTTCAATAATTTATTCAAATGCCTTGCGAATGTGATATTGGCCTAGATAAATTCACCTTTATTTATTTATTATTATTATTATTTTATTTTATTCTTCTTGGGCCTCTATAACTATATCTATTGTTTTTTTGTTGTTGTTGTGTGATTTGGATGAATCCCCTCTACCACACGGAACCCCACTAATCTACTGACGGAACGCAAGAGGTGGCTAATAACAGAACTTCATCTTATGCTAGCTTGCTACCGATGGCCTGGCTAGCTGTCTAAATCGCCGTGACCCCCAACCTCTCTACTCACTGGACCCTTTTGATCACTCGACTAAGCATGCCTCTCCTTATTGTCAATATGCCTTGTCCATTGCTGTTCTGGTTAGTGTTTATTGGCTTATTTCACTGTAGAGCCTCTAGTCCTGCCTATAGTCCTGCTCACTATACCTTATCCAACCTATTAGTTCCACCACCCACACATGCAATGACATCCCCTGGTTTCAATGATGTTTCTAGAGACAATATCTCTCTCTTCATCACTCAATACCTAGGTTTACCTACACTGTATTCACATCCTACCATACCTTTGTCTGTACATTATACCTTGATGCTATTTTATCGCCCCCAGAAACCTCCTTTTACTCTCTGTTCCAGACATTCTATACAAACTATTCTTATTGCTTTTAGCCGCACCCTTATTTGACTCCTCTGTTCCTCTGGCGATGTAGAGGTGAATCCAGGCCCTGCAGTGCCTAGCTCCACTCCTATTCCCCAGGCGCTCTCTTTTGAAGACTTCTGTAACCGTAATAGCCTTGGTTTCATGCATGTTAACATTAGAAGCCTCCTTCCTAAGTTTGTTCTATTCACTGCTTTAGCACACTCTGCCAACCCAGATGTTCTAGCTGTGTCTGAATCCTGGTTTAGGAAGACCACCAAAAATTCTGAAATTTTAATCCCAAACTACAACATTTTCAGACAAGATAGAACTGCCAAAGGGGGCGGTGTTGCAATCTACTGCAAAGATAGCCTGCAGAGTTCTGTCCTACTATCCAGGTCTGTACCCAAACAACTTCTACTTTTAAAAATCCACCTCTCTAAAAACAAGTCTCTCACTGTTGCCGCCTGCTATAGACCACCCTCTGCCCCCAGCTGTGCTCTGGACACCATATGTGAACTGATTGACCCCCATCTATCTTCAGAGCTCGTGCTGCTAGGCGACCTAAACTGGAACATGCTTAACACCCCAGCCATCCTACAATCTAAACTTGATGCCCTCAATCTCACACAAATTATCAATGAACCTACCAGGTACCTCCCCAAAGCCTTAAACACGGGCACCCTCATAGATATCATCCTAACCAACTTGCCCTCTAAATACACCTCTGCTGTCTTCAACCAAGATCTCAGCGATCACTGCCTCACAGCGGTCAAATGACCTCCACTCATCACTGTCAAACGCTCCCTGAAACACTTCAGCGAGCAGGCCTTTCTAATCGACCTGGCCGGGGTATCCTGGAAGGATATTGATCTCATCCCGTCAGTAGAGGATGTCTGGATATTTTTTTTAAATGCCTTCCTAACCATCTTAAATAAACATGCCCCATTCAAGAAATTTAGAACCAGGAACAGATATAACCCTTGGTTCTCCCCAGACCTGCCCACTGCACTGAAGATAGGAAACACTGTCACCACTGATAAATCCACCATAATTGAGAATTTCAATAAGCATTTTCTACGGCTGGCCATGCTTTCTACCTGGCTACTCCTACCCCGGTCATCAGCACTGCACCCCCCACAGCAACTCGCCCAAACCTTCCCCATTTCTCCTTCTCCCAAATCCGTTCAGCTGATGTTCTGAAAGAGCTGCAAAATCTGGTCCCCTACAAATCAGCCGGGCTAGACAATCTGGACCCTCTCTTTCGTGTCGTCTGAGATTCCCAAAGATTGGAAAGCAGCTGCGGTCATCCCCCTCTACAAAGGGGGGGACACTCTTGACCCAAACTGCTACAGACCTATATCTATCCTACCATGCCTTTCTAAGGTCTTCGAAAGCCAAGTCAACAAACAGATTACTGACCATTTCGAATCTCACCGTACCTTCTCCGCTATGCAATCTGGTTTCAGAGCTGGTCATGGGTGCACCTCAGCCACGCTCAAGGTCCTAAACGATATCTTAACCGCCATCGATAAGAAACATTACTGTGCAGCCGTATTCATTGATCTGGCCAAGGCTTTCGACTCTGTCAATCACCACATCCTCATCGGCAGACTTGACAGCCTTGGTTTCTCAAATGATTGCCTCGCCTGGTTCACCAACGACTTCTCTGATAGAGTTCAGTGTGTCAAATCGGAGGGTCTGCTGTCCGGACCTCTGGCAGTCTCTATGGGGGTGCCACAGGGTTCAATTCTTGGACTGACTCTCTTCTCTGTATACATCAATGAGGTCGCTCTTGCTGCTGGTGAGTCTCTGATCCACCTCTACGCAGACGACACCATTCTATATACTTCTGGCCCTTCTTTGGACACTGTGTTAACAACCCTCCAGGGAAGCTTCAATGCCATACAACTCTCCTTCCGTGGCCTCCAATTGCTCTTAAATACAAGTAAAACTAAATGCATGCTCTTCAACCGATCGCTACCTGCCCGCCTGTCCAACATCACTACTCTGGACGGCTCTGACAACTACAAATACTTAGGTGTCTGGTTAGACTGTAAACTCTCCTTCCAGACCCATATCAAACATCTCCAATCCAAAGTTAAATCTAGAATTGGCTTCCTATTTCGCAACAAAGCATCCTTCACTCATGCTGCCAAACATACCCTTGTAAAACTGACCATCCTACCAATCCTCGACTTTGGCGATGTCATTTACAAAATAGTCACCAATACCCTACTCAACAAATTGGATGCAGTCTATCACAGTGCAATCCGTTTTGTCACCAAAGCCCCATATACTACCCACCATTGCGACCTGTACGCTCTCGTTGGCTGGCCCTCGCTTCATACTCATCGCCAAACCCACTGGCTCCATGTCATCTACAAGACCCTGCTAGGTAAAGTCCCCCCTTATCTCAGCTCGCTGGTCACCATAGCATCTCCCACCTGTAGCACACGCTCCAGCAGGTATATCTCTCTAGTCACCCCCAAAACCAATTCTTTCTTTGGCCGCCTCTCCTTCCAGTTCTCTGCTGCCAATGACTAGAAATAAAGAACTGCAAAAATCTCTGAAACTGGAAAGACTTATCTCCCTCACTAGCTTTAAGCACCAACTGTCAGAGCAGCTCACAGATTACTGCACCTGTACATAGCCCACCTATAATTTAGCCCAAACAACTACCTCTTTCCCTACTGTATTTAATTAATTAATTAATTTTGCTCCTTTGCACCCCATTATTTTTATTTCTACTTTGCACATTCTTCCATTGCAAATCTACCATTCCAGTGTTTTACTTGCTATATTGTATTTACTTTGCCACCATGGTCTTTTTTTGCCTTTACCTCCCTTATCTCACTTCATTTGCTCACATCGTATATAGACTTGTTTATACTGTATTATTGACTGTATGTTTGTGTAACTCTGTGTCGTTGTATGTGTCGAACTGCTTTGCTTTATCTTGGCCAGGTCGAAATTGTAAATGAGAACTTGTTTTCAACTTGCCTACCTGGTTAAATAAAGGTGAAATAAAAAATAAAAAATAAAATAAATACAAATTTGATCACAAAAAGTCCACAAAGCATATTGCATGTGGGTGATTTTAGCAAATATGGGGCTTTATGTGTCTCAGGGTTAGATCTTTAATACAACATTTTAATTTAGATTTGTTTATTTCACATTAAGTAGAGACTAAAATAACCTTACATTTTTCAGATTTCAAAATGTTTTTTTTACATTTTATTTTCTAAACTATTTCATGTCTGTATTTCACTGTTTTGCACTATTTTTGTCCTGTTTCACACCCAGACACTTTACATTCTGTATGTACTACACTTATAAAAGTCTTGATAATTATAACATTTTTAATGCACTTGTTGTATTTAGGATCAGACCCTTTTTTTTCAATTTTCGCCTAAAATGACATACCCAAATCTTACTGCCTGTCACGCCCTGGCCTTAGTTATCTTTGTTTTCTTTATTATTTTGGTTAGGCCAGGGTGTGACATGGGTGATTTATGTGGTTTGTCTTGTCTAGGGTTTTTTGTAGATTTATGGGGTTGTGTTCTTTTAGGTGTCTAGGTAAGTCTATGGTTGCCTGAATTGGTTCTCAATCAGAGGTGGGTGTTTATCGTTGTCTCTGATTGGGAGCCATATTTAGGCAGCCATATTCTTTGGGTATTTTGTGGGCGATTGTTTCCTGTCTTTGTGTTTTATGCACCAGTTAGGACTGTTACGGTTTTCACGTTTATTGTTTTGTAGTTTGTTCATGTTTGAGTTTTCTTATTAAAAAACCATGAACTATAACCACGCTGCGTTTTGGTCCGCCTCTCCTTCCCAGGAAGAAAGCCGTGACACTGCCTGTAGTTCAGGACCTGAAGAAAGGATGTGCATATTCTTGATACCATTTGAAAGGAACCACTTTGAAGTTTGTAGAAATGTGAAATTAATGTAGGAGAATATAACACATTAGATCTGGTAAAAGACCATACAAACAAATCAATATTTAAAAAAATCATCTTTGAAATGCAAGAGAAATGCCATAATATAATATTGGAGTTTAGGCACAATTTAGATTTTGGCACTAGATGGTGTGCAAAGTTTCAGATTGATCCAATGAAGCGTTGCAATACTGCACAATATTTTGTATCAAGTCTGCCCAAATGTGCAGAATTGGTACGTAACTATAGAGAGAATAAACAAAAATATAGAGAGAACAAACAAAAATGATATGGTAATGTTATGCGGGTGATTGAGGACCCAAAAGCGACTTGGCGAAAACAGAGTCTTTATTCCAGTAAAGGAAATAGGCAATACTCCTAGACAAATCAGAGCAGAAAACAAAACATAAAAAACTAATTCCACTCGTAGTGACGAGGACAGACTGGAGACTCGACCATAAACTGTAGGTTGCCTCGGGAAGGCACCGACCGTAGCAGACTCAGACACCTGCTCACACGCAGCATCTGAGGGAAACAAGACACAGCACGGCGAACAATATACAAGGATCCGACAGGACAGAAACGGAAAACAAGGGAAGAAATAGGGACTCTAATCAGAGGACAAGATAGGGAACAGGTGTGGAAAGACTAAATGAGTGAGTAGGAGAATGAGGAACAGCTGGAAGCAGGAACGGAACGATAGAGAGAGGAGAGAGAGGGAGGGAGAGAGAGAGGGATAGAAAAAGGGAACGAACCTAATAAGACCAGCAGGGGGAAACGAACAGAAGGGAAAGCAAAATGACAAGACAATATAAGACAAAACATGACAGGTAATGCAAAATTTAAGTTTACACACTCCCAGGAATGTCATACATGATGGATCTTTAGCTCATTCACTAACTTTCACACATCTAGATGGCCGGGCGTGGTGGGTGTGGAGCTAGAGACAGCAGGGGTTCAAACTGTAGAACTCAGTTCCTACATTTTAATTTAAAAAAATATTTTATCAAACAAATCTATGCTACATTTGATCTCTGGGTCCCTCAGGATGACAAATCAGAGCAAGATTATTGAATGTAAGTACATTATTTACCTTTAGAGGTGAATGTATCAAACCAGGTTCCGTGATAAAAGTGTTTTGTTGCTGTGCACTCTCCTCAAGCAATAGCATGGTATTATTTCACTGTAATAGTTACTGTAAATTGGACAGTGCTGTTAGACTAACAGGAATTTAAGCTTTCTGCCCATATAAGACATGTCTATGTCCTGGAAAGTTTGCTGTTCCTTCTAATGTCATTCTAATCACATTAGCGCACGTTAGCAACAAACATTCCGGTATAGGGACACCCCGTAGCGATTTAAAAAAAGAGTCAAATAAATGGAAACTACGTATATATTAGATATGCATAAGCCATTTTATACTTTTTTTTTACACCAAATACAGTCATCTCTAAGAATTGTGTCATCACCACGAAGAGCAAATTACATGATAATAACCTTCTTTCAACATTTTGTGTACTTGGTTAGCATGGATATGAATAGTAACATGGATGTCATGGAGGTGAATTCCAATTTAGATGCCAGGAAATGATAGAAAATAAAGGTAAATATGACTTTATACATCATTACCAAATAGGCTATAATTTTATAAAATTGTTAGATTTTTGAAATAATGTTTTAATTATGTGTATTTAGGATACATTGTATGCTAGCTGTTCAACAGGAGTTAGCATTCTAGAATCCCTGCTATTTACAGTATGACCAAATACTGTAAAGATGTCATTCCCACCACACGTCATTACCACCATATACAGTGCCTTGCGAAAGTATTTGGCCCCCTTGAACTTTGCGACCTTTTGCCACATTTCAGGATTCAAACATAAAGATATAACACTGTATTCTTTTGTGAAGAATCAACAACAAGTGGGACACAATCATGAAGTGGAACGACATTTATTGGATATTTCAAACTTTTTTAACAAATCAAAAACTGAAAAATTGTGGGTGCAAAATTATTCAGCCCCCTTAAGTTAATACTTTGTAGCGCCACCTTTTGCTGCGATTACAGCTGTAAGTCACTTGGGGTATGTCTCTATCAGTTTTGCACATCGAGAGACTGAATTTTTTTCCCATTCCTCCTTGCAAAACAGCTCGAGCTCAGTGAGGTTGGATGGAGAGCATTTGTGAACAGCAGTTTTCAGTTCTTTCCACAGATTCTCGATTGGATTCAGGTCTGGACTTTGACTTGGCCATTCTAACACCTGGATATGTTTATTTTTGAACCATTCCATTGTAGACTTTGCTTTATGTTTTGGATCATTGTCTTGTTGGAAGAAAAATCTCCGTCTCAGTCTCAGATCTTTTGCAGACTCCATCAGGTTTTCTTCCAGAATGGTCCTGTATTTGGCTCCATCCATCTTCCCATCAATTTTAACCATCTTCCCTGTCCCTGCTGAAGAAAAGCAGGCCCAAACCATGATGCTGCCACCACCATGTTTGACAGTGGGGATGTTGTGTTCAGGGTGATGAGCTGTTACGCCAAACATAACGTTTTGCATTGTTGCCAAAAAGTTCAATTTTGGTTTCATCTGACCAGAGCACCTTCTTCCACGTTTGGTGTGTCTCCCAGGTGGCTTGTGGCAAACTTTAAACGACACTTTTTATGGATATCTTTAAGAAATGGCTTTCTTCTTGCCACTCTTCCATAAAGGCCAGATTTGTGCAATATACGACTGATTGCTGTCCTATGGAAGTCTCCCACCTCAGCTGTAGATCTCTGCAGTTCATCCAGAGTGATCATGGGCCTCTTGGCTGCATCTCTGATCAGTCTTCTCCTTGTATGAGCTGAAAGTTTAGAGGGACGGCCAGGTCTTGGTAGATTTGCAGTGGTCTGATACTCCTTCCATTTCAATATTATCGCTTGCACAGTGCTCCTTGGGATATTTAAAGCTTGGGAAATCTTTTTGTATCCAAATCCGGCTTTAAACTTCTGCACAACAGTATCTCGGACCTGCCTGGTGTGTTCCTTGTTCTTCATGATGCTCTCTGCGCTTTTAACGGACCTCTGAGACTATCACAGTGCAGGTGCATTTATACGGAGACTTGATTACACACAGGTGGATTGTATTTATCATCATTAGTCATTTAGGTCAACATTGGATCATTCAGAGATCCTCACTGAACTTCTGGAGAGAGTTTGTTGCACTGAAAGTAAAGGGGCTGAATAATTTTGCACGCCCAATTTTTCAGTTTTTGATTTGTTAAAAAAGTTTGAAATATCCAATAAATGTCGTTCCACTTCATGATTGTGTCCCACTTGTTGTTGATTCTTCACACAAAATACCGTTTTATATCTTTATGTTTGAAGCCTGAAATGTGGCAAAAGGTCGCAAAGTTCAAGGGGGCCAAATACTTTCGCAAGGCACTGTAACTGTGATGGTAAGGACAGAATGTGGTTGTAATGAGTGGTGATAATGGTGGTAATGAGTTCATACATTTTACTTACCTTAAGACCTGAAAAGACAAACAAATTACATATATGATTATGGTTAAGTTGAAATTGGACACCTATTTGCAAAATAAGACCATTACATGTTGTATTAGGATAGGACGATTGTGTGCTTTTGATGTCTATTTATGTGACCTACTATGGTTATTACTGAATTTAATTATGTATAAAAATGTTTCTGTAAGATGCCCTCTAAATCAACCAAGGAGAGGACAAGGACATACGCTATATATACATAAGTATGTGTTCACGCCTTCAAATAAGTGGATCAAATTAGTGGATTCGGCTTTGTCAGCCACACCTGTTGCTGAAAGGTGTATACAATTGAGCACACAGCCATGCAATCTCCATAGACAAACACTGGCAGTAGACTAGTCCATACTGAAGAGCTCAGTGACTTTCAACGTGGAACCGTCATACTGTAGGTGTCATGTTTTGTCATATATTGTCTTGTCCTTATGCTTTCCCTTCTGTTCGTTTCCCCCTGCTGGTCTTATTAGGTTCGTTCCCCTTTTCTATCCCTCTCTCTCCCCCTCCCTCTCTCTCTTCTCTCTATCGTTCCGTTCCTGCTCCCAGCTGTTCCTCATTCTCCTAACTCACTCATTTACTCTTTTCACACCTGTCCCCTATTTTGCCCTCTGATTAGAGCCCTATTTCTCCCCTTGTTTTCCGCTTCTGTCCTTGTCGGATCCTTGTATGATGTTCGCTGTTCTGTGTCCTTGTCTCGCCCTGTCGTGTTTTGTCTCCTTCAGATGCTGCGTGTGAGCAGGTGTCTTAGTCTGCTACGGTCGGTGCCTTCCCGAAGCAACCTACAGTCAATGGTCGAGTCTCCAGTCTGTCCTCGTTACTACGAGTGGATTTAAGTTTTTTCCTGTTTTGTTTTCTTCTTGATTTTTCCAGGATTATTACTTTTGTCATATACTGGAATAAAGACTCTGTTTTCGTTAAGTCGCTTTTGGGTCCTCATTCACCAGCATAACAGAAGGATCCGACCAAGAATGGACCCAGCGACTACGGATTCTCGTAACACTGCCGTCGAGATCCAGGGAGCTATGCTCGGCAGACACGAGCAGGAATTGTCTGCTGCTCGTCACCCTGGCCGCTCAGGTTTCCGACCTCTCAGGACAGTTTCAGAGTCTTCGTCTCGTGCCACCAGCTACTTCCTGGTCTTCCGAGTCTCCGGAACCTAGGGTTAATAACCCACCATGTTATTCTGGGCAGCCCACTGAGTGCCGTTCCTTTCTCACCCAGTGTGGTATTGTGTTCTCTCTCCAACCCAACACATACTCAAGAGAGAGAGCTCGGATTGCTTACGTCATTTCACTCCTTACTGGTCGGGCTCGAGAGTGGGGCACAGCTATCTGGGAGGCAAGGGCTGAGTGTTCTAACAATTATCTGAACTTTAAAGAGGAGATGATACGGGTTTTTGATCGTTCAGTTTTTGGTAGGGAGGCTTCTAGGGCCTTGGCTTCCCTATGTCAAGGTGATCGATCCATAACGGATTACTCTATAGAGTTTCGCACTCTTGCTGCCTCTAGTGACTGGAACGAGCCGGCGCTGCTCGCTCGTTTTCTGGAGGGACTCCACGCTGAGGTTAAGGATGAGATTCTCTCCCGGGAGGTTCCTTCCAGTGTGGACTCTTTGATTGCACTCGCCATCCGCATAGAACGACGGGTAGATCTTCGTCACGAGCTCGTGGAAGAGAGCTCGCGTTAACGGTGTTCCCCCTCTCCGCATCGCAACCATCTCCTCCCTCCGGCTCAGAGACTGAGCCCATGCAGCTGGGAGGTATTCGCATCTCGACTAAGGAGAGGGAACGGAGGATCACCAACCGCCTTTGCCTCTATTGCGGTTCTGCTGGACATTTTGTCAATTCATGTCCAGTAAAAGCCAGAGCTCATCAGTAAGCGGAGGGCTACTGGTGAGCGCTACTACTCAGGTCTCTCCATCAAGATCCTGTACTACCATGTCGGTCCATCTACGCTGGACCGGTTCGGCTGCTTCATGCAGTGCCTTGATAGACTCTGGGGCTGAGGGTTGTTTTATGGACGAAGCATGGGCTCGGAAACATGACATTCCTCTCAGACAGTTAGGGAAGCCCACGCCCATGTTCGCCTTAGATGGTAGTCTTCTCCCCAGTATCAGATATGAGACACTACCTTTAACCCTCACAGTATCTGGTAACCACAGTGAGACCATTTCCTTTTTGATTTTTCGTTCACCTTTTACACCTGTTGTTTTGGGTCATCCCTGGCTAGTATGTCATAATCCTTCTATTAATTGGTCTAGTAATTCTATCCTATCCTGGAACGTTTCTTGTCATGTGAAGTGTTTAATGTCTGCTATCCCTCCTGTTTCTTCTGTCCCCTCTTCTCAGGAGGAACCTGGTGATTTGACAGGAGTGCCGGAGGAATATCATGATCTGCGCACGGTCTTCAGTCGGTCCAGAGCCAACTCCCTTCCTCCTCACCGGTCGTATGATTGTAGTATTGATCTCCTTCCGGGGACCACTCCCTCTCGGGGTAGACTATACTCTCTGTCGGCTCCCGAACGTAAGGCTCTCAAGGATTATTTGTCTGTTTCTCTTGACGCCGGCACCGTAGTGCCTTCTTCCTCTCCTGCCGGAGCGGGTTTTTTTTTTGTTAAGAAGAAGGACGGTACTCTGCGCCCCTGCGTGGATTATCGAGGGCTGAATGACATAACGGTTAAGAATCGTTATCCGCTTCCCCTTATGTCATCAGCCTTCGAGATTCTGCAGGGAGCCAGGTTCTTTACTAAGTTGGACCTTCGTAATGCTTACCATCTCGTGCGCATCAGAGAGGGGGACGAGTGGAAAACGGCGTTTAACACTCCATTAGGGCATTTTGAGTACCGGGTTCTGCCGTTTGGTCTCGCTAATGCTCCAGCTGTTTTTCAGGCATTAGTTAATGATGTACTGAGAGACATGCTGAACATCTTTGTTTTTGTCTACCTTGACGATATCCTGATTTTTTCACCGTCACTCGAGATTCATGTTCAGCACGTTCGACGTGTACTCCAACGCCTTTTAGAGAATTGTCTCTACTTGAAGGCTGAGAAGTGCGCCTTTCATGTCTCCTCTGTCACATTTCTCGGTTCTGTTATTTCCGCTGAAGGCATTCAGATGGATCCCGCTAAGGTCCAGGCTGTCAGTGATTGGCCCGTTCAAGGTCACGTGTCGAGTTGCAGCGCTTTCTAGGTTTCGCTAATTTCTATCGGCGTTTCATTCGTAATTTCGGTCAAGTTGCTGCCCCTCTCACAGCTCTTACTTCTGTCAAGACGTGCTTTAAGTGGTCCGGTTCCGCCCAGGGAGCTTTTGATCTCCTCAAGAAGCGTTTTACGTCCGCTCCTATCCTCGTTACTCCTGACGTCACTAAACAATTCATTGTCGAGGTTGACGCTTCAGAGGTGGGCGTGGGAGCCATTCTATCCCAGCGCTTCCAGTCTGACGATAAGGTCCATCCTTGCGCTTATTTTTCTCATCGCCTGTCGCCATCGGAACGCAACTATGATGTGGGTAACCGCGAACTGCTCGCCATCCTCTTAGCCCTAGGCGAATGGCGACAGTGGTTGGAGGGGGCGACCGTTCCTTTTGTCGTTTGGACTGACCATAAGAACCTTGAGTACATCCGTTCTGACAAACGACTTAATGCACGTCAAGCTCGTTGGGCGTTGTTTTTCGCTCGTTTCGAGTTTGTGATTTCTTATCGCCCGGGTAATAAGAACACCAAGCCTGATGCCTTATCCCGTCTCTTTAGTTCTTCTGTGGCTTCTACCGATCCCGAGGGGATTCTTCCTTATGGGCGTGTTGTCGGGTTGACTGTCTGGGGAATTGAGAGACAGGTTAAGCAAGCACTCACTCACACTGCGTCGCCGCGCACTTGTCCTAGTAACCTTCTTTTCGTTCCTGTTTCTACTCGTCTGGCTGTTCTTCAGTGGGCTCACTCTGCCAAGTTAGCTGGCCATCCCGGCGTTCGAGGTACACTTGCTTCTATTCGCCAGCGGTTTTGGTGGCCTACTCAGGAGCGTGACACGCGCCGTTTCGTGGCTGCTTGTTCGGACTGCGCGCAGACTAAGTCAGGTAACTCTCCTCCTGCCGGTCGTCTCAGACCGCTTCCCATTCATTCTCGACCATGGTCTCACATCGCCTTAGACTTCATTACCGGTCTGCCTTCGTCTGCGGGGAAGACTGTGATTTTTACGGTTGTCGATAGGTTCTCTAAGGTGGCACATTTCATTCCCCTCGCTAAGCTTCCTTCCGCTAAGGAGACGGCACAAATCATCATTGAGAATGTGTTCAGAATTCATGGCCTCCCATTAGACGCCGTTTCAGACAGAGGCCCACAATTCACATCACAGTTTTGGAGGGAGTTCTGTCGTTTGATTGGTGCTTCCGTCAGTCTCTCTTCCGGTTTTCATCCCCAGTCTAACGGTCAAGCAGAAAGGGCCAATCAGACGATTGGTCGCATATTACGCAGCCTTTCTTTTAGAAACCCTGCGTCTTGGGCAGAACAGCTCCCCTGGGCAGAATACGCTCACAACTTGCTTCCTTCGTCTGCTACCGGGCTATCTCCGTTTCAGAGTAGTCTGGGTTACCAGCCTCCTCTGTTCTCGTCCCAGCTCGCCGAGTCCAGCGTTCCCTCCGCTCAGGCGTTTGTCCAACGTTGTGAGCGCACCTGGAGGAGGGTGAGGTCTGCACTTTGCCGTTACAGGGTGCAGACTGTGAGAGCCGCCAATAAACGTAGGATTAAGAGTCCTAGGTATTGTCGCGGCCAGAGAGTGTGGCTTTACACTCGTAACCTTCCCCTTACGACAGCTTCTCGTAAGTTGACTCCGCGGTTCATTGGTCCGTTCCGTGTCTCCCAGGTCGTCAATCCTGTCGCTGTGCGACTGCTTCTTCCGCGACATCTTCGTCGCGTCCATCCTGTCTTCCATGTCTCCTGTGTCAAGCCCTTTCTTCGCGCCCCCGTTCGTCTCCCCCCCCCGTCCTTGTCGAGGGCGCACCTATTTACAAGGTACGTAGGATCATGGACATGCGTTCTCGGGGACGTGGTCACCAGTACTTAGTGGATTGGGAGGGTTACGGTCCTGAGGAGAGGAGTTGGGTTCCATCTCGGGACGTGCTGGACCGTTCGCTGATTGATGATTTCCTCCGTTGCCGCCAGGATTCCTCCTCGAGTGCGCCAGGAGGCGCTCGGTGAGTGGGGGGGTACTGTCATGTTTTGTCATATATTGTCTTGTCCTTGTGCTTTCCCTTCTGTTCGTTTCCCCCTGCTGGTCTTATTAGGTTCGTTCCCCTTTTCTATCCCTCTCTCTCCCCCTCCCTCTCTCTCTTCTCTCTATCGTTCCGTTCCTGCTCCCAGCTGTTCCTCATTCTCCTAACTCACTCATTTACTCTTTTCACACCTGTCCCCTATTTTGCCCTCTGATTAGAGCCCTATTTCTCCCCTTGTTTTCCGCTTCTGTCCTTGTCGGATCCTTGTATGATGTTCGCTGTTCTGTGTCCTTGTCTCGCCCTTTCGTGTTTTGTCTCCTTCAGATGCTGCGTGTGAGCAGGTGTCTTAGTCTGCTACGGTCGGTGCCTTCCCGAAGCAACCTACAGTCAATGGTCGAGTCTCCAGTCTGTCCTCGTTACTACGAGTGGATTTAAGTTTTTTCCTGTTTTGTTTTCTTCTTGATTTTTCCAGGATTATTACTTTTGTCATATACTGGAATAAAGACTCTGTTTTCGTTAAGTCGCTTTTGGGTCCTCATTCACCAGCATAACAGTAGGATGCCACCGTTCCTTCAGATAGATAAAAAGCAGTTTCAAGAGGTTTCATTTTTTTTCCAAACCATTTTCCATCCAAAAGTGCCTGTATTTGCAAAATCAACCACGTACAGTAACAGAAAGTTACATGGCCTACAGCATGGTCAAGCAAGTTCATGTTTCCCAACATTTTCGGACCACTAAACAACTATTGATTCAGAACCAAAGAGAGTTACCGCAAGTCGCAAAGAAAACAGGAGCTGCCTCCACGATTCCAGCACCATTTCAACTTCCACATCATCAAATCTTAACAAAGGGCTGCAGTTAGTTTCAGAATGGGTGGCAAGGAATATGTTCATTCTAAATATTTCAAAAAACGAAAAGCATTGTATTTGGGACAAATCATTCACTAAATCCTAAACCTTGACTAAATATTGTAATGAATAGACCCTAATGTGGAAATTGAGCAAGTTGAGGTGACTAAACAGCTTGGAATAACCCTGGATTGTAAACTGTCACGGTCAAAACATATTGAGACAACAGTAGCTGAGATAGGGAGAAATCTGTCCAAGCTCTGCCCTGCTTTTTGAACAACACTATCAACAAGGCAGGTCCTACAGGCCCTCGTTTTGTCGCACCTGGACTACTGTTCAGTCGTGTGGTCAGGTGCCTCCAAAGAGGGACTTAGGAAAATTGCAATTGGCTCAGAACAGGGCAGCACAGCTGGCCGTCGGATGTACACAGAGAGCTAACATGAATAATATGTATGTCAATCTCTTCTGGCTCAAAGGGGAGGACAGATGAACTTCATCACTACTTGTATTTGTGAGAGGTATTGACATGTCAAATGCACCGAGCTGTCTGTTTGAACTACTGGCACACAGCTCGGACACACATGCATACCCCACATGACGTGCCACCGGAGGTCTCTTCACAGCCCCCAAGTCCAGAACAGACTATGGGAGGCACACAGTACGACATAGAACCATGACTACTTGGAACTCTATTCCACATCAAATAACTCATGTAGGCAGTAAAAATTGATTTAAATACCAAAAATACAACGTATGGAACAGCAGGGGCTTTGAAGTGACACACACACAAGCACTGACACATGCATACACACACACGCTATACACACACACATGGATGTTGTGTTGTAGATATGTGGTAGTGGAGTAGGGGCCCCAGGGCACACACTTGGCCTATTGTGAAATCTGTTGTAAATGTGCTTTGAAATGTGTTGTGAATGTGTTGTAATGTTTTT
The DNA here is from genome assembly GCF_021184085.1 of Oncorhynchus gorbuscha. Taxonomy (NCBI): domain Eukaryota; kingdom Metazoa; phylum Chordata; class Actinopteri; order Salmoniformes; family Salmonidae; genus Oncorhynchus; species Oncorhynchus gorbuscha. The sequence goes on from NC_060197.1 coordinate 23,381,064, forward strand.
TAAATTGTATAACTGCCTTAATTTTGCTGGAGGAGTAGCTGCTGCCTTGGCACCTCTGCTTAGTCTAATACAGTGACAACTAAAAGATACCAAAAACTATTTAGTCCAATCAACGTAAGTTAAATATGTTGTGGCTGTCCATGGTTCTGATTTCTGTGTGTGCCTGTCAGTGTGTGTGTGCGCGCTCATGCATGTAGAAAAACATGTTGACTCACCCTACTTGTAGAGAAACACCAATGCCATCCTCCTCTCTTTCATGTTGACGAAACTGTCATACAGTACACACTTTTATTTTTTGTTGTATCTATCTGGCTAAAATGCTTGCTCACTAGCCAAATTTCCATTCATGGGCAAAGTTAGCTAGTTAACATTAGCCTTCTGCATCTAGCTACATATTGAACTTCCTTCCTCTCGGGCCAGGGCCACAACAATGTATGAATTAATGGTTGGATCAGAATTGCCGTTCTAATCATTGCTCAGTACGGAGAATTACGTACAACCACAAGTCCAAATCTCTATCTCCATCCATGGCTAATTTAGGAGAGGGCCCATTTTAGCTAGCTAGCTAGCCACCAGAGGATAACAATACAACCAGATGCAACAATTGAAGTTTTTCTGTCAGTGATGAATGCTCCCAAAGGGATTTGATAGGAGTGATGTCAGAATCAAAGCTGAGACTTCTTTTGGTGCACCAGGACCATTCACAGTTGAGCTCGCTCAGTTCAGCTCAATGCTGATTGGCTAACTGTTATATTATTTTTTTATCAAGGGAGGCCAAAATCTTGCTGGCTTCCCTTGCCTTCAATGTTATGTGCGGCAACAATGTCATACTCGTTTGGCCCAGACAGCCACGGATAGAGGGCCTACGATGAGAGAGACAGAGGTGCGCTGTTTTGCTCGCTCAGATGCTTTCTCCTCTGAGATACATTCAGCCTCTTGTGAATTGAAGGAAAATTATGAAACACAGAGACAAAATATAAATAGTTTTATGTTTTTTGGGGGCGGAAGCCTGGCTTCCCTTGGCAGCCATGATGACACGCCACTGGCATGGGGGCATTGTCATGCTGAAACAGGAAAGGGCCTTCCCAAACTGTTGCCACAAAATTGGAAGCACAGAATCCAGCACAGAATCAACACCACTCCAGCCGACGTTTGGCATTGCACATGGTAATCTTAGGCTTGTGTGCGGCTGTTCAGCCTTCATGAAGTTCCCAACAAACAGTTATTGTGCTGATGTTGCTTCTAGAGAGGTCAGATTATTTTTTACGTGCTACACTCGTCAGCACTCAGCAGTTCCATTCTGTGAGCTCGTGTGGCCTACCAGTTCATGGCTGAGCTGTTGTTGCTCTTAGACATTTCCACTTCACAATAACTGCACTTACAGTTAACCGGGCAGAAATTTGATGAACTGACTTGTTGGATAAGTGATATCCTATGAGGGTGCCACGTTAAAAGTCACTGAGGTCTTCAGTGAGGCCATTCTACAGCCAATGTTTGTCTATGGAGATTGCATGGCGGTGTGCAGAATTTATACACCTGTCAGGAACAGGTGTGGCTGCAATAGCAGAATCCACTGATTTGAAGTTGAAGTTGTGTCCACATACTTTTGTATACATAGTGTATCTCCCTATTGTAGCCTAGTGGTTAGTGCATTGGGCCAGTAACCAAAAGGTTGCTGGATTGAATCCCCGAGCTGACAAGGTAAAGATTTTTTGTTTTGCCCCTGAGCAAGGCAAAGCACCCACTGTTCCCCGGGTCACAACTTGATGATGTCCAAGTGTATTTTATTCAAGTTATCTCTTATTGCCCAAACAAAAACGATGTCAACTAACAACACAACAACTCCGGATTAGGAAAACAAGATCGTTTTATCTGCAGCATAAACAGATAATATGATACTGATGTAGTAGTTGTGATGAAATATTTGTGACACAATCAGTTTTGCATTACAATTAGGATAAACATAATGCTTTCTCTGCAGCCTGAGCCTACGATAGTGCACAATGATGCAGCCTCGTTGTGATTTGTGTCATTTTCACTCAGTCGGTACTGTCTCAACTTCTCTCTATCTGCACAGCTACAACAGATAGTGGTGAATTGCTGCTGTAATGGAGAGATAAGGGCATTTTAATCCTGAAGACTATCCTAGCCGGAAGTCTTACAGACTGCCTGTTATGATAAGCACAGTTATATTTAAATAGCTAACCATTTCTTCTTTTCCTCCTCACTACAACCTCTACCCCCCCCCCTCTCTTCTCCATAACACCACCCCCTGCCCCGCGTCTATATTTAGCCCACACAGCCTCCCTACTGTGTATCCAAAATAACTTCAATGACACACATTAGGGCACTGAAGCCTCTCCTTTCAGGACAGAGAGTCCTGTCGAGAATGTAAAAGCAAATATGTTACAGACATGGTAAGAAACACATTGATAAAGAGATTACCTTTGTAAATAACATAGGTCGTATGGAATGACAAATAGAAGACTATATTGTCAAGAAATAATGGGATGTAATGGCGAGAATGATAGAGGGGAGAGATGAAAAGAGAGAAAAAGAGAGGGGGGGATTGAGAGGTTCACAGTTTTAATTTGGACAGGATTCTTTTTTGCAGTGCCTTGCTCCTCGAGTTTAAGCTTGACCTCAACAGGGTCAAGGTGTGGGGTCGGAGGTCAGGGGTGACAGCTGAAGAAGAAGAAACAGAATATCTCAGGGAAGATAAATATGTCACAACATCATATCCGGCTGTGTCCCAACTGGCGTCCTATTCCCTATACAGTACACTACATTTGACCAGGGGCGGTGACATGACTGAACAAGGTGTAGCCTAAACAAACGGTTAAAGGCCAGGTCCTCAAGTAGCCCAGTTTTAGAACGGCCCACGAAGGTATGATGGAAATAAAAAAACGTAGCGATGTTATTATGGGTCATATCGTTTGAATGATAAGGGCTATAATCAAGCTGAGACTTGGCTACGATGGCTACAGTCCCTGGCTATGAAATGCAGTGGTGACAGTGGGAGGGTTGAGCGAGACTACAAATTCAAAGACAGCCTACTTTTCTATGCTCAAGGGAGAGAAAAACTTGGTTAAGCTGTTGTTTTACTATGAAACTCAATGCTGCTATTGTTTAAAATTCCGTAAAGCAGCTTGTGACTCTTAACTGGCTGGTGATGACTGGTTAGGTACACAGAAGCAAGAGAGTCGCCTGCGCGACTTGTATAATCGGAGGCGGAGCCAGACCCGGAGCGGAGCCTGTCTGCCTGCCTGCCCACACTCCTCGCTTGCTCCCCCGCAGCTAACCAGCTTATGTAGGCTGGCTGTGTGTGCTGGCGTGTTCTTCCCACTGCTGAACAGATATTAATTGTGCTTATCACTGAAAAGCTCTAAATCGCTCTGAAATCTCTTGTTCAGTCCACTTGGTAGTCAGATTTTAGTCAGAGAGATAATTTTGTCTCATCTCGTTGTAGTCAACTGAAATTAAAAATCATTTTTGTTTACTTATAGTCTCATCAATTGCCACTGAGTCCTGTGTAGCTCAGTTGGTAGAGCATGGCGCTTGTAACGCCAGGGTAGTGGGTTCGATCCCCGGGACCACCCATACGTAGAATGTATGCACACATGACTGTAAGTCGCTTTGGATAAAAGCGTCTGCTAAATGGCATATATTATTATTATTATATTAAATGTAGGTGTTTGATGAATATTTTAGTCACTCATTTGGGTTAGGGTTAAGATTAGGGTTGGGATTGAAATCAGATTGTAAGAAGATACATTTTAGAAATAGGCAGGGTTTAATCATTTGTGGCTGTGGTAACGAGTGATGACCTTAAGCCACTGCTGCATGGAGATTCTACAGATGTAGGATCTAAATTTGATCACCATGTTGCAGGATAACTTTCCTACAATGCATGAAATGTTAAACTTGTATTGTTTTTTGGGTTAAAAAAAGCTTCTGAAGTTTGTAATTTCCACTTTGAAAATTCAACCTTGATTTTCCCTTACAAAAATGTATCAACCCCCACAAAAAATGTCCAACAATTATAATCCACATAATAATAAACATTTTGGATTATTTTCCTGCCGTAGAAAACTGGCTCAAATTAAGATCCTACATATGTGTATACAGTTCACCCAAACATTCCCCCACGTAGGTTGGTGTCATAATTTATTCATTTGGATTTATTCAATGGGAGGGAAGTTATTTTAAAGTGAGGAAATGGAATTTGCCGAATTTAAAATAAAACACAACATGGGGTGAAGAGGAATTTGATAACCTCATTGTTTCTGAAATACTACATGACAAAAAGTATGTGGACACATGCTTGTTGAACATCTCATTCCAAAGCACTGATGTTGGGCAATTAGGCCTGGCAGCCAGACGGCGTTCCAATTCATCCCAAAGGTGTTCAATGGGGTTGAGGTCAGGGCTCTGGTGCAGGCCAGTCAAGTTCTTCCACACAGATCCCCACAAACCATTTCTGTATGGGCCTCGCTTTGTGCACGGGGGCATTGTCATGCTGAAACAGGAAAGGGCCTTCCCCAAACTTTTGCCATAAAGTTGAAAGCACAGAATCGTCTAGAATGTAATTGTATGCTGTAAGCATTAAGATTTACCTTCACTGGAACTAAGGGGCTAGCCCGAACCTTGAAAAACAACCCCAGACCATTATTCCTCCTCCACCAAACTTTGGCACTCTGCATTGGGACAGGTAGCTTTCTCCTGGTATCCACCAAACCCAGATTTATCTGTCGGACTGCCAGATGGTGAAGCGTGATTCATCACTCCAGAGAATGTGTTTTCACTGCTCCAAAGTTCAATGGCGGCAAGCTTTACACCACTCCAGCCAACACATGGTGATCTTAGGCTTGTGTGGCTGCTCGGCCATGACAAACTGACTTGTTGGAAAGGTGGCCTCATATGGCGGTGTCACACACACACACACACACACACACACACACACACACACACACACACACACACACACACACACACACACACACACACACACACACACACACACACACACACACACACACACACACACACACACACACACACACACACACACACACACGCCTTTCGTTCCAGTTCTCTGCTGCCTGTGACTGGAACGAATTGCAAAAATCGCTGAAGTTGGAGACTTTTATCTCCCTCACCAACTTCAAACATCTGCTATCTGAGCAGCTAACTGATCGCTGCAGCTGTACATAGTCTATCGGTAAATAGCCCACCCAAATTACCTACCTCATCCCCATACTGTTTATATTTATTTACTTTTCTGCTCTTTTGCACACCAGTATCTCTACCTGTACATGACCATCTGATCATTTATCACTCCAGTGTTAATCTGCAAAATTGTAATTATTCGCCTACCTCCTCATGCCTTTTGCACACAATGTATATAGACTCTTTTTTTTCTTTTTTTTTCTACTGACTTGTTAATTGTTTACTCCATGTGTAACTCTGTGTTGTTGTCTGTTCACACTGCTAGCGTTATCTTGCCCAGGTCACAGTTGTAAATGAGAACTTGTTCTCAACTAGCCTACCTGGTTAAATAAAGGTGAAATAAATAAAATAAAATAAGAACACACACACACACAGCCACAAACATGCACATATTGGTTTGATGACCTGAGGGGCACTTTGGTTACAAAGGTTCACTCTGTACTACTTCGGTTAGATAGGCCTAACTGCTCATCCCAAATGACCCTGACAACCTATTGGGTAGCCTGCATATATAGGATTTCAATTTTAGACAGTTTACTACAGCAGGAAAATAATCCTGTAGCAACACAATATTTATTATTATGTGGATTATAATTAATGGACATTTTTGTAGGGGTTTATAGAGAGAGGAAACATCGAAGTGGAAATTACAAACTTCAAATACACTGCAAGTTTTATATTTCCTGCATTGCAGGAAAGTTCTCCTGCAACAGGGTGATCAAATTAAGATCCCAGTGTAGGCTATGGGTGGATAGGGTATTCATTTAATCTGTTTTATCACTTCATAGTCCAGTGGTCACCAACTCTTGCCCAGGACTAAAGGTTGTAGGCTTTAGTTCCAGACAGATTGGAATAGAACACATTCGACTTGTTCTATTAATGCTGGCATGGATTAAATGCCTGAACTGCCTTGACCAGGATCGGGGTTGGTAAGTAGGCTACTGCTATATCGCACTCCACTGATGAAAGCATAAATCTGTATCTATCACATATGGTGTCATGAGAGACAAAATATGGGACAATATTCAGTTACTTATACTGTGACTGTGAACGACCAAGACTGACCCCCTTTCCCATTCCCCATTTCAATCAAAACCTCCCTTTAATCTTGTCTAACTAGAACATGCTGTATTTTAGGGACAAAAGCTCAGAAGATAAAAGAGATTTCTGGCCCTGTGCATCCCAAATGGCACCCTACTACCTATATACTGCACTACTTCTGACTAGAGCTCTATGAATCCTGGTCAAATGTAGTGCACATTTGGAGCTCTACCTGGGATAACTGCTGCAGTCTGCGTTCATATCACTGTGACAGCTGTTATCCCCACTACTTCCAAGATGAGTTGCTCTTATCCGCCCTGTAACGATGGTTAATGTAATAACACCGGTTAATGTGATAACTTTTCTAAATGTATTAACCTTTAGATTTTTTATGTAATAAAGCCGGTTAATGTAATAACTTGGCAGATAACGCAATAAAATTTTGAAAGGGTAACATAATCATTTTTTCCACTTAAAGGTATAGTTCACCCAAATTACAAAATACATATTGTTTTCCTTACACTGTAAGCAATCTATGGACAAGGTATGACAGCAATCGATGCATTGGTTTAGTTTCCCTGGCATGGTTTCCACATGCATATTTTTTAGCGTTTGTGGCACAAATCCCATACTAGTCATGGGACCGATTTTAGCATTTTACTCACATGTTCAAAACATCTATAAGTGACTCTGTTGAGCAGCTTCACAATCTATTTGAGATACTTTCTGATGATTTGGACATGATGTGGACTTACACTCTTAGTTGTTAGTCTGTTTCTCATTCTGAGCATTTGAATACATTAACACATTTTTTTATTGGTTTTCAGTTTGCCGTAGATTACATTCAGTCTCTCTCTGTAGGAGAGCAACAGTAGCTTCCATGTTCCTCAGTTCTTCTACCTACCTGTCAGTCTGGCTTCTGCGGCTCCTAGTTCCATCAGAAGGTTACACATGTCTGGCTGGCAGCTACTGTTTGTCTTGGCTAGGGTAGGACTCTCTTGTACTTGGTTCTGAAGAAGGCAAAACACGACAGGACGGAACAAGGACACAGTACAGCAAACAAGGATCCGACAAGGACAGAAGCGGAAACAGAGGGAGAAATAGGGACTAATGAGGGGACTTCATTAATATCGAATAAATAAGACCAGCAGGGGGAAACGAATAGAAGAGAAAACAGGGACAACTGTTAACTGTTTGTTACTCATGATTATTTTAACCATGTTACTCGATTATTTTAACCATGTAACAATTAACTCATTAGGATTTGGGGCACCACGGAAGAAGTTGTTTAACGAGTTACCATCTCCTGAATTAAACGCGAGATGATATATACATAAGATATATCGATAACAGTAATTTATTAATCATTACCTCATATCAGTCTCATTCTGAATTTGTTACATTTTTTTATTTTTATTTATCCGTTATTTTACCAGGTAAGTTGACTGAGAACACATTCTCATTTACAGCAACGACCTGGGGAATAGTTACAGGGGAGGGGGGGGGGGTGAATGAGCCAATTGTAAACATAGCAGACCTCTTGAATCTGCAAGATCCTGCACAAATGGATTGAATTATGTGTTTAATAACTAACTAAATAATAACAAAGAATACACATACGCACTTACATGAGACAAAGGTCCCTAGTGAACTGACAAGATATGACGGCTTATTACGCAGAGATGGAGAAGGGGGTGGGAAAATAGAGAGATAGGGAAAAAGGGACATTTATCATATATTTGGAAACTACGCTCACAGTAACCATATATCTTGCACATGAGCTGCCGCCCGTTTGTGTAAGAAACGCAATGGATTTACATGTAGATGTCTTTGTTCGTCGTCTCTCTGTTGAAACCAATCAATCCTTCTATGGGGAATGGCTCGATGGGTGTAAGGTTCTGGTTGTCTACTTGAGGTCACAATGTCCTTCTTCTTAGTTGTCCTGTCTCCAATGACTGTTTCCTCGCAGCAGCTACTTAGCTGTACAAGTAACTGTCTGAAGTGAGCTTCTCGCCTCTTTTCTTCCTCGGGTAGAGAGTCAAAGTCCCAAATCACTTTACACATGCAGCTGCAGACTGGCGTTGTTTCTGGTCTGGTAGGTTTATCTTCTTCACCTCATGTAGAGATTGAGAGTTTCCAACCATTTCAACGTGTGGACCACGGTCACACGTCTTCTGGCATAAAGGAATTATTCAGGGTTCAGCTCCCGACCATTTTACACACCAGCAGCAACCCAGCAATGTCTGCTGCACAGCAGAGTCCACTTGGGGGCTTAGAGAACTTATTTTATACACATGAGTGTCACACTTGCTCCGTTCGGCCTCACACTTATCTGTCATGGTTTGCAGGTAGAGATGTCTTGAGTGCGGAGCAAGAGATTCAGTGATGAGATTTCCTCCGCTTGCTTAGAAATCAATATTTCCATCTTCATCACCTGATTTCTCTCATCATTCATTTGGTCAGCGACTTCAATGAGTTCCACTGATTTGTCATCCAACTTGGCCACTGTGTTCATTAACGGATCGTCTCTGGCCCGCAGCATTTGTACTAGAACATTATTGCTTTGAGTAACGTTCATCAAAACCGCATGCATGTTATCAAGTTGCGCGCTCCTGCTTCTAGATAACTCATCAGATTTATCTAGTTTGGTGAGGGCCTCGTCGTATTTAGTTTGGGCTAAATTGAGTTGTTCCTGTAGAAAAGGATTTTGTTGAAGAGTTTGTGCTCGTTCATCGTCCTACGTTTTTCCATGACTTTTAATTGTTCCGTTTTCAAACGCAGTTCCTCGGCTAGCAGAATGTTTTCCTCTTCCGCTTTTGTCATTCGTTTCCTGGTTCTCTCCAACTTTCCCTTTATATCAGCAGTTTCTTGCATGTGCTTCTGCTGTACACTGTGGTACTGGACTGATGCCAATCTCTGATGGTGACACATCAGGGCTAAACTGGAGAGAACCTATACAAGTCCTGCGCCAAATGGTTTAATTTGGAGGGCGATTGTCGCAATATCTGCTGGTTTTCCGCTCATGGCATAGTTAGGTTTGATATCGCTGCTGAGGTCAGCGATCAATCCTTTTATGAGTGAGGGTTCACTAATTAGCAGGGGAATGGGGACCACTCAATTAACAGGTGTGCCTTGTTAAAAGTACATTTGTAGAATTTCTTTCCTTCTTAATGCGTTTGAGCCAATCAGTTGTGTTGTGACAAGTTAGGGGTGGTATACAGAAGATAGCCCTATTTGGTAAAAGACCAAGTCCCTATTATACATTTACATTACATTTAAGTAATTTAGCAGACGCTCTTATCCAGAGTGACTTACAAATTGGTGCATTCACCTTATGACATCCAGTGGAACAGCCACTTTACAATAGTGCATCTAAATATTTTAAGGGGGGGGAGGGGGTGTGAGAAGGATTACTTTATCCTATCCTAGGTATTCCTTAAAGAGGTGGGGTTTCAGGTGTCTCCGGAAGATGGTGATTGACTCCGCTGTCCTGGCGTCGTGAGGGAGTTTGTTCCACCATTGGGGAGCCAGAGCAGCGAACAGTTTTGACTGGGCTGAGCGGGAACTGTACTTCCTCAGTGGTAGGGAGGCGAGCAGGTCAGAGGTGGATGAACGCAGTGCCCTTATTTGGGTGTAGGGCCTGATCAGAGCCTGGAGGTACTGAGGTGCCGTTCCCCTCACAGCTCCGTAGGCAAGCACCATGGTCTTGTAGCGGATGCGAGCTTCAACTGGAAGCCAGTGGAGAGAGCGGAGGAGCGGGGTGACTTGAGAGAACTTGGGAAGGTTGAACACTAGACGGGCTGCGGCGTTCTGGATGAGTTGTAGGGGTTTAATGGCACAGGCAGGGAGCCCAGCCAACAGCGAGTTGCAGTAATCCAGACGGGAGATGACAAACTATTATGGCAAGAACAGCTCAAATAAACAAAGAGAAACGAAAGTACATCGTTACTTTAAGACATGAAGGTCAGTCAATCATGAAAATGTCAAGAACTTTTAACATTTCTTCAAGTGTAGTCACATAAACCATCAAGCGCTATGATGAAACTGGCTCTCATGATGACCGCCAGAGGAAAGGAAGACCCAGAGTTACTTCTGCTGCGGAGGATAAGTTCATTAGAGTTAACTGCACCTCAGATTGCATCCCAAATAAATGCTTCACAGAGGCAAGTAACAGACACATCTCAACATCAACTGTTCAAAGGAATCAGGCCTTCATGATCGAATTGCTGCAAAGAAACCTCTACTAAAGGACACCAATACGATGAAGATACTTGCTTGGGCCAAGAAACACAAACAATGGACATTAGACCGGTGGAAAGCTTTCCTTTGGTCTGATGATTCCAAATTTGAGATGTTTGGTTCCAACCGCCGTGTCTTTGTGAGACACAGAGTAGGTGAACGGATGATCCTCTGCATGAGTGGTTCCCACCGTGAAGCATTATGGAGGAGGTGTGATGGTGTGAGGGTGCTTTGCTGGTGACACTGTCAGGGATTTATTTAGAATACAAGGCACACTTAACCAGCATGGCTACCACAGCATTGTGCAGCGATACGCCATCCCATCTGGTTTGCGCTTGGTGGGACTATAATTTGTTTTTAAACAGGACAATGACCCAACACACCTCCAGGCTGTGTAAGGACTATTTGACCAAGAAGTAGAGGGATTGAGTGCTGCATCAGATGACCTGATGTCCACAATCACCCGACTTCAATCCAATTGAGATGGTTTGGGATGAGTTGGACTGCAGAGTGAAGGAAAAGCAGCCAACAAGTGCTCAGCATATGTGGGAACTCCTTCAAGACTGTTGGAAAAGCATTCCAGGTGAAGCTGGTTGAGAGAATGAGGAACATGGAATGCCAGAGTGTGCAAAGCTGTCATCAAGGCAAAGAATGGCTACTTTGAAGAATCTCAAATATAAAATATATTTGGATTTCTTTAACACTTTTTTTAGTTAGTACCTGATTCCATGTGTTATTTTGTCACATTATTTATTTTGTGTATGGCGTCCTAGAAACAAGGGGTGGTACAACTAACCCTTTGGCACAACTTACCCCACTTTCTTCTACTGTGAAATATATAGGGTTTTAGTTTTAGTTGAATAGTAATTTAGTTAAATGGTAATACATTATAAATTATTTATTTGTATTGTAATATTGTAGATTAAATGTGATGTGTTTTTATTCATACTTGTAGTAGGACCAATAGATATGATTGGGACTAGGAAAAATGAAGTATTTTTCCCAACTTGGTAATAAAGGATTCCTCACTTCATTTCAAATTTTGTTTTGATTCCTGTCAGACCAGAATATTGGGTGCTTATTTTGAGTTGTGATCCTTCGCAAAGAATATTAACGCTGCAATGTGTTCAGTTGAATTTGTAGAGGATAAAAGGATGTGTTATCATTTAAAACCTCTAGAGGGACAGTTGTAGTTTGAGTCAAAGTAATCTGAGCAGCAAGGAACGTACCAACTAACCTACAGTATGCAGACGATGTGTTTCTCTCTGTCACAGGAAGAGGGCGGTGTTTCTTTACAGGTATGTGGTTTGATTGAGAGTGATTGATGAAAATGTCAGACTTAGATGTTGCAGATTCAAGATGACATCTACATCGTATTAAAATTAATGTATACACAGAGTCTACAATACACTTGTGCTTTCCATGACATAGACTGTATGGGTGGTCCCAGGAATCAAACCCACTACCCATATCCTTGAGCTAACAAGGACAACAACCCTGGAGCAATTATAGTTCAGCGCCTTGCTAAATGACACATGAACAGATGTTTCACCTCAGGGATTCGAATAACGACCTTTTGACTACCGGCCCAACACCCTAACCACTAGGCTACCGTCCGCGGTTGCTAATTGTCGCAAAGACTGATAGCAAAAACAGTCAATTGGTTGTACATCTCTGCTGTGTGTTGGATTGTAAACTATTGTGTGAAAAGGAATCTTGTAGTAGCGGGAGGTAGATTTGTGTCGTAATGTTGTTCTTCCCTGCCAATGTGGCCAAAAATACACACATATACATACCAACACAGGGATTGACATTAAAGGAGTTGCTCCATCCATTTTTGGAATGAAAACGTAAGGATGTACCTATTGATTCTTGAAAAATATAACTTAGAAAATGCCTTGTGTACTTAGTTAAACTTTCATACCTCACCAGAACTCAAAGTATAAGCTTGTTTGACTCCAGTATTTGTAAACAAACACTATTATAGCCTCAAAACATGGTTAAAACTACAATTTTGATATCATGGATGGTCAGTCCTTGCATCCATAATAATAAAAGTAATAATAGATACACAATGAGTAACGATAACTTGGCTATATATACAAGGGGTACCAGTACAGAGTCAATGTGCAGGGGTACGAGGTCATTGAAGTAGCTATATACTGTACATACAGTATAACTAGGATTAAAGTGACAGATAGTAAACAGTAGCAGCAGCGTATGTGATTAGTCTAAAAGTTTGTGCAAAAAGGATTCCTCCCAAGTGGTGCAGCAGTCTAAGGCACTGCATCGCAGTACTATCTGCGTCACTACAGATCCTGGTTTGATCCCAGGTTGTGTCGCAGCTGACCAGGAGCCCCATTGGCCCAGCTTCGTCCTAGCAAATCCTGTGACAGGCCGGGTGCAATGCACACTGACACTGTTGCCAGGTATATGGTGTTTCCTCCGACACATTGGTGTGGCTGGCTTCTGGGTTAAGCGAGCATTGTGGGTGGCAAGAAGCAGTGTGGCTTGGCTTTGGAGGATACATGGATCTTGACCTTCGCCTCTCCCCAGTCTGTACAGGAGTTGCAGCAATGGGACAAGACTGTAACTACCAATTGGATATCATGAAAAAGGGGTAAAAAAAACTCAGGGTAGCTGTTTGAACTGTTTAGCAGTCATATGGCTTGGGGGTAGAAGCTGTTCAGGGTCCTGTTGGTTCTAGACTTCGTGCATTGGTGCTGCTTGCTATGTGTTAGCAGAGAGAACAGTCTATGACCTGGGTGGCTTTTTAGGGCCTTCCTCTGACAGGGCATGGTAAAGAGTTTCTTGATGGCATGGAGTTCAGCCCAGTGATATACTGGGCCGTACGCACTACCCTCTGTAGTGGGCTGCGTTTAGATGCTCTCGAACCGCTCCTCTACAGCCCTGACGATGTGAACGGGAGTCTGTTCAGCCCCATTCAGCTCCTTTGTTTTGCTGATGTTGAGGAAGAGTTTTTTATCCTGGCACCACACTGCCAGGTCTCCCTATAGGCTGTCTCATTGTCGTTGGTGATTAGGGCTACCAAATTTGCGTCGTCAGCAAACGTAATGATGGTGGTGAAGTCGTACAGTAGTGGGGAGAACAGGGAGTACAGGATGGGACTAAGCATGCACCCCTAAAGGAGCCCCCGTGTTGAGGGTCAGAGTGGCGGATGTGTTGTTGCCTACCCTCACCACCTGGGGGCGTCCCGTCACGAAGTCCAGGATCCAGTTGCAGAGGGAGGTGTTCAGTCCCAGGGTCCTTAGCTTAGTGATGAGCTTGGAGGGCACTATGGTGTTAAACACTGAGCTGTAGTCAATGAACAGCATTCTCACGTAGGGGTTCCTTTTTTCCAAGTGGGAAAGGGCAGTGTGGAATCAATAGAGATTGCGTAATATGTGGATCAGTTGGGGCAGTGTGCGAATTGGAGTGGGTCCTGATGCCAAAACTGAGTCCCGGAATATATTGCAGTCAGCGCTCGCGAAACAGTCCTGTAGATTAGCATCCGCTTCATCGGCCCTCTTCCATATTGAGCACGTCACTGGTACTTCCTGTTTGAGTTTTCTGTTTGTCAGCAGGAATCAGAGGGATAGAGTTATGGTCAGATTTGATAAATGGAGGGCGAGGGAGAGCTTTGTATGCATCTCTGTGTGTTGAGTAAAGGTGAGCTAGAGTTTTCTCGATTCTATTTGCACCGGTGACATGCTGGTAGAAATGAGGTACGATTTAGGTATGACAGATTTCAGTTTTCCAGAATTAAAATCACTGGCCACTAGGAGCGCCACCTCTAGATGAGAATTTTATTGTATGCTTATGAACCTATACAGCTCATTGAGTGCTGTCTTAGTGCCAGCATCAGTTTGAGGTGGTAAATAGACAGTTACGAAAAATATAAATGTAAACTCTTGGTAAATACTATGGTCTACAGCTTGTCATGAGGTCTTCTAACTCGGGCAAGCAGAATCTTGAGACTTCCTTAAAGGAAACCTCTACCCAAAAACTATATTTTGGTATTTGTTTCATTAGTCCATTGTTGATATAGTCCCCAAAATGTTTGCTTGTCAGCTGTCATGCAGGTGAAAGAGGACCCAAAAGCGACTTGGCGAAAACAGAGTCTTTAATCCAGTAAAGTAATTACAAACAAAAAACACAACTTTCACTCGAAATGACGAGGACAAACTGGAGACTCGATCTTGAACAGCAGGTGAACAGCAGGTTGCCTCGGGAAGGCACTTGAACCAGACAGACTCAGACACCTGCTCACCACGCAGCATCTGAGGAAAACACGACACGACAGGGCGATACACAAACACAGCACGGTGAATTCTAGACAAGGAACCGACAGGACAGGAACGGAACACAAAGGAAGAAATAGGGACTCTAATCAGGGGAAAGGATCGGGAACAGGTGTGGGAAGACTAAATGATTGATTAGGGGAATAGGAACAGCTGGGAGCAGGAACGGAACGATAGAGAGAAGAGAGAGCGAGAGAGTGAGAGAGGGAGGGGGAGAGAGAGGGATAGAAAGAGGGAAAGAACCTAATAAGACCAGCAGAGGGAAACGAATAGAATGGGAAGCACAGGGACAAGACAAGATAATAAATGACAAAACATGACAGTACCCCCCACTCACCGAGCGCCTCCTGGCGCACTCGAGGAGGAATCCTGGCGGCAACGGAGGAAATCATCAATGAGTGAACGGTCCAGCACGTCCCGAGACGGAACCCAACTCCTCTCCTCAGGACCGTAACCCTCCCAATCCACTAAGTATTGGTGACCCCGTCCCCGAGGACGCATGTCCATGATCTTATGTACCTTGTAAATAGGTGCGCTCTCGACAAGGACGGGAGGGGGGGAGGGAAGACGAAGGGGGGTGCGAAGAAAGGGCTTAACACAGGAGACATGGAAGACAGGATGGACGCGACGAAGATGTCGCGGAAGAAGCAGTCGCACAGCGACAGGATTGACGACCTGGGAGACACGGAACGGACCAATGAACCGCGGAGTCAACTTACGAGAAGCTGTCGTAAGAGGAAGGTTGCGAGTGGAAAGCCACACTCTCTGGCCGCAACAATACCTTGGACTCTTAATCCTGCGTTTATTGGCGGCTCTCACAGTCTGTGCCCTGTAACGGCAAAGTGCAGACCTCACCCTCCTCCAGGTGCGCTCACAACGTTGGACAAACGCTTGAGCGGAGGGAACGCTGGACTCGGCAAGCTGGGATGAGAACAGAGGAGGCTGGTAACCCAGACTACTCTGAAACGGAGATAACCCGGTAGCAGACGAAGGAAGCGAATTGTGAGCGTATTCTGCCCAGGGGAGCTGTTCTGCCCAAGACGCAGGGTTTCTGAAAGAAAGGCTGCGTAGTATGCGACCAATCGTCTGATTGGCCCTCTCTGCTTGACCGTTAGACTGGGGATGAAACCCGGAAGAGAGACTGACGGACGCACCAATCAAACGACAGAACTCCCTCCAAAACTGTGACGTGAATTGCGGGCCTCTGTCTGAAACGGCGTCTAACGGGAGGCCATGAATTCTGAATACATTCTCGATAATGATTTGTGCCGTCTCCTTAGCGGAAGGAAGTTTAGCGAGGGGAATGAAATGTGCCGCCTTAGAGAACCTATCGACAACCGTAAGAATCACAGTCTTCCCCGCAGACAAAGGCAGACCGGTAATGAAGTCTAGGGCGATGTGAGACCATGGTCGAGAAGGAATGGGGAGCGGTCTGAGACGACCGGCAGGAGGAGAGTTACCCGACTTAGTCTGCGCGCAGTCCGAACAAGCAGCCACGAAACGGCGCGTGTCACGCTCCTGAGTCGGCCACCAAAAGCGCTGGCGAATAGACGCAAGAGTGCCTCGAACACCGGGATGACCAGCTAACTTGGCAGAGTGAGCCCACTGAAGAACAGCCAGACGAGTGGAAACAGGAACGAAAAGGAGGTTACTAGGACAAGCGCGGGCGACGCAGTGTGCGTGAGTGCTTGCTTAACCTGTCTTTCAATTCCCAGACTGTTAACCCGACAACACGCCCATAAGGAAGAATCCCCTCGGGATCAGTAGAAGCCACAGAAGAACTAAACAGACGGGATAAGGCATCAGGCTTGGTGTTCTTGCTACCCGGACGGTAAGAAATCACAAACTCGAAACGAGCGAAAAACAACGCCCAACGAGCTTGACGGGCATTAAGTCGTTTGGCAGAACGGATGTACTCAAGGTTCTTATGGTCTGTCCAAATGACAAAAGGAACGGTCGCCCCCTCCAACCACTGTCGCCATTCGCCTAGGGCTAAGCGGATGGCGAGCAGTTCACGGTTACCCACATCATAGTTGCGCTCAGATGGCGACAGGCGATGAGAAAAATAAGCGCAAGGATGAACCTTATCGTCAGACTGGAAGCGCTGGGATAGAATGGCTCCCACGCCTACCTCTGAAGCGTCAACCTCGACAATGAATTGTCTAGTGACGTCAGGAGTAACGAGGATAGGAGCGGACGTAAAACGTTCTTTTAGAAGATCAAAAGCTCCCTGGGCGGAACCGGACCACTTAAAACACGTCTTGACAGAAGTAAGAGCTGTGAGAGGGGCAGCAACTTGACCGAAATTACGAATGAAACGCCGATAGAAATTAGCGAAACCTAAAAAGCGCTGCAACTCAACACGTGACCTTGGAACGGGCCAATCACTGACAGCTTGGACCTTAGCGGAATCCATCTGAATGCCTTCAGCGGAAATAACGGAACCGAGAAAAGTAACGGAGGAGACATGAAAAGAGCACTTCTCAGACTTTACGTAGAGACAATTCTCTAAAAGGCGCTGTAGAACACGTCGAACGTGCTGAACATGAATCTCGAGTGACGGAGAAAAAATCAGGATATCGTCAAGATAGACAAAAACAAAGATGTTCAGCATGTCTCTCAGAACATCATTAACTAATGCCTGAAAAACAGCTGGCGCATTGGCGAGACCAAACGGCAGAACCCGGTACTCAAAATGCCCTAACGGAGTGTTAAACGCCATTTTCCACTCGTCCCCCTCTCTTATGCGCACGAGATGGTAAGCGTTACGAAGGTCCAACTTAGTAAAGCACCTGGCTCCCTGCAGAATCTCGAAGGCTGATGACATAAGGGGAAGCGGATAACGATTCTTAACCGTTATGTCATTCAGCCCTCGATAATCCACGCAGGGGCGCAGAGTACCGTCCTTCTTCTTAACAAAAAAGAACCCCGCCCCGGCCGGAGAGGAAGAAGGCACTATGGTACCGGCGTCAAGAGACACAGACAAATAATCCTCGAGAGCCTTACGTTCGGATGCCGACAGAGAGTATAGTCTACCCCGAGGAGGAGTGGTCCCCGGAAGGAGATCAATACTACAATCATACGACCGGTGAGGAGGAAGGGAGTTGGCTCGGGACCGACTGAAGACCGTGCGCAGATCATGATATTCCTCCGGCACTCCTGTCAAATCGCCAGGTTCCTCCTGAGAAGTAGGGACAGAAGAAACGGGAGGGATGGCAGACATTAAACACTTCACATGACAAGAAACGTTCCAGGATAGGATAGAATTACTAGACCAATTAATAGAAGGATTATGACATACTAGCCAGGGATGACCCAAACAACAGGTGTAAACGGTGAACGAAAAATCAAAAAAGAAATAGTCTCACTGTGGTTACCAGATACTGTGAGGGTTAAAGGTAGTGTCTCAAATCTGATACTGGGAAGATGACTACCATCTAAGGCGAACATGGGCGTAGGCTTCTCTAACTCTCTGAAAGGAATGTCATGTTTCCGAACCCATGCTTCGTCCATGAAACAACCCTCAGCCCCAGAGTCTATCAAGGCACTACATGTAGCACCCGAACCGGTCCAGCGTAGATGGACCGACAAAGTAGTACAGGATTTTGATGGAGAGACTTGAGTAGTTGCGCTCACCTGTAGCCCTCCGCTTACAGATGAGCTCTGGCTTTTACTGGACATGAATTAACAAAATGTCCAGCAACTCCGCAATAGAGGCACAGGCGGTTGGTGATCCTCCGTTCCCTCTCCTTAGTCGAGATGCGAATCCCTCCCAGCTGCATGGGCTCAGACTCTGAGCCAGAGGAGGGAGATGGTTGCGATGCGGAGCAGGGAAACACCGTTGATGCGAGCTCTCTTCCACGAGCCCGGTGACGAAGATCTACCCGTCGTTCTATGCGGATGGCGAGAGCAATCAAAGAGTCCACATCTGAAGGAACCTCCCGGGAGAGAATCTCATCCTTAACCACTGCGTGGAGTCCCTCCAGAAAACGAGCGAGCAGCGCCGGCTCGTTCCACTCACTAGAGGCAGCAAGAGTGCGAAACTCAATAGAATAATCCGTTATGGACCGTTCACCTTGGCATAAGGAAGCCAGGGCCCTAGAAGCCTCCCCACCAAAAACTGAACGGTCAAAAACCCGAATCATCTCCTCTTTAAAGTTCTGGAACTTGTTAGAGCAATCAGCCCTTGCCTCCCAGATAGCTGTGCCCCATTCTCGAGCCCGGCCAGTAAGGAGTGAAATGACGTAAGCAACCCGAGCTCTCTCTCTAGAGTATGTGTTGGGTTGGAGAGAGAACACAATCTCACACTGCGTGAGAAAGGAGCGGCACTCAGTGGGCTGCCCGGAGTAGCAAGGTGGGTTATTAACCCTAGGTTCTGGAGGCTCGGCAGGCCAGGAAGTAACAGGTGGCACGAGACGTAGACTCTGGAACTGTCCAGAGAGGTCGGAAACCTGAGCGGCCAGGTTCTCCACGGCATGGCGAGCAGCAGACAATTCCTGCTCGTGTCTGCCGAGCATGGCTCCTTGGATCTCGACGGCAGTGTAACGAGCGTCTGAAGTCGCTGGGTCCATTCCTTGGTCGGTTCCTTCTGTCATGCAGGTGAAAGAGGACCCAAAAGCGACTTGGCGAAAACAGAGTCTTTAATCCAGTAAAGTAAATACAAACAAAAAACACAACTTTCACTCGAAATGACGAGGACAAACTGGAGACTCGATCTTGAACAGCAGGTGAACAGCAGGTTGCCTCGGGAAGGCACTTGAACCAGACAGACTCAGACACCTGCTCACCACGCAGCATCTGAGGAAAACACGACACGACATCAGCAATCAAGTTTTCAAGATATGTACATTTCAAAATACAAAATGATTTCTGTGTTTAGAAAGGCACATATCTTGAAAACATGATTGCTGAAAAGCTAAAAAAGTTTTGGACTATGTCAACAATGGACTAATTAAACAGATACCAAAAGATAGTTTTGGGGAGAGCCTGCTCTGCGGTTGCCCCATCGGGCTGGTGATCTTTTTACGAAAACAACCATCTGCAAAGAATTTGAGAACACTGACCTTTCTGGTTCCTACCATTGTTTAATTGAAATTTTCAAGTTTGTGGAAAGGGTTCTACAAAGGGTTCTCCCATGGGGACAGCGAAAGAACCCTTTTAGGGTTTAGGGTTAGGGTTGAGGCTATAGGGTTCGGGTTGAACTGGGATGTGGAGATGAAGCTAGGGTAAGGGCAATGGCTAGGGTTGGGGTTGTGGAT
Source organism: Oncorhynchus gorbuscha (assembly GCF_021184085.1). Taxonomy (NCBI): domain Eukaryota; kingdom Metazoa; phylum Chordata; class Actinopteri; order Salmoniformes; family Salmonidae; genus Oncorhynchus; species Oncorhynchus gorbuscha. Next base: position 23,401,132 of record NC_060197.1, read on the forward strand.
AATAAGCAAGGTTAGGGTTAGGTTTAGGGACTGAGTAATAGACGGGTTAGCTGACATCACTGAAACGATGAGCGCGATTCAACGGGGCAGAATTCTGTGAGTTATTGTGATTCTGAATGGCCAAACAGCTAGCAGCTATGGCAAAAAGCTGCCGGGGGAATCGTAGGTGGATAATTTCAACTAGTTTTATTTTGTTCTTGATACCATGTCTTGTGTTGAGATGTTTTGACTGATGTCAACCCTGTCTGTTTTGTCCCATAGTTGTGCACGTGTCTACAACCAACCCATCTATAAACCTCAGAATACATTTTATATAGAATCCGAACACATAGAATGGCAGTAAATGTAAAAAAGAAAGAAAGCTTGGTGCACAGGCATGCCCACGCAAAGCTCTCCGGTATAGGCTAATAGGTATGATATATGGAAGTCAGACAGACAGACATACATAGGAATTAAATGGTTGTAGGACTACATGGAATGATCCGAAAGACACAACCAAACACAAACGGTCCCCTGGTCAACAAGCGTACAGTCAACAGAATCTCAGACTGATTATGTGCCAATGACACGTTTGAGGCAAAACGTTTTGCTTTTACAAACCCAAACCCCTTTCAGGTCGGTATTTGAACTAGTGTTGGGGTTCCTATTCTATGGACTGGTTTTGTGCAGTGGTTCCCTCCCTATTTGGCCTTACCTTCCCATGTAGATCTCCTTACATCATAGACATTACATCACAGCTCTGTCATACTATCACACACAGTCATACCGTCACGTCTGATAACATACTTAGCCAGAGCATGCCATGGTATGGAAGTGGAAGTGGGCATCCGACGGTGTTGGTGTTCGCCAGCATATACTCTGAGTGTACAACACATTAGGGTCACCTTCTTAATATTGAGTTGCACCGCCCCTTTTCCCTTCAGAACAGTCTGGATTCTTCAAGGCATGAACTCCACAAGGTGTCAGAAGTATTCCACATGTGGCAGGTAGCCTAGTGGGGTGGCAGGTAGCCTAGTGGGGTGGCAGGTAGACTAGTGGGGTGGCAGGTAGCCTAGTGGGGTGGCAGGTAGCCTAGTGGGGTGGCAAGTAGCCTAGTGGGGTGGCAGGTAGCCTAGTGGGGTGGCAGGTAGCCTAGTGGGGTGGCAAGTAGCCTAGTGGGGTGGCAGGTAGCCTAGTGGGGTGGCAGGTAGCCTAGTGGGGTGGAAGGTAGCCTAGTGGGGTGGCAGGTAGCCTAGTGGGGTGGCAAGTAGCCTAGTGGGGTGGCAGGTAGCCTAGTGGGGTGGCAGGTAGCCTAGTGCTTAGAGTAACCGAAAGGTTGCAAGATCAAATACTTGAGCTGACAAGGTAAAAATTTGTTGTTCTGCCCCTGAACAAGGCAGTTAACCCACTGTTCCTAGGTTGTCATTGAAAATAAGAATTTGTTCTTATCTGACTTGCCTAGTTAAATAAAGGTTAAAAAAAAACGAAATCTACACTGATTGAAGTGGATTTAACAAGCGTCATCAATAAGGAATCATAGCTTTAGTCTGGATTGCTATGTCATGGAAAGAGCAGGTGTTCATAATGTTTGTACACTCAGTCTATGTGCGTGCGTGGTCTCTGTTAAGTGTGTGTACACTATGATAATGTGTACGTACGTATCAGTGAGTTTGTGCGCCTGTACACACAACACAACTTATGTTGCAATAGCACATTAAAAGTCCACATTTTTGTGGGCACATTTGTTTGTTTGTAAGCGTGTACGTACTGTATCACATGTGAGTGTACGCGACTACTGTTCAGTATGTGGATGTCACAATAGCAGATTAAAAGTCACCACAGTACCGTATTGCCATGCCAGCTGAAATAGAAGTGGAATAGTACAGTATGGGCGTGGAAAGATTTCTTAACGCTACTTACAGTGAATTACTGACACTTGCTGTGAATGCCTCTGTTGTCTGTAACAGTGTCCTTTCGTTCTTAACAGCGTTGAAATAACTTCACTTTCTTTATATTACAACACTTGCACAACTACTCACTTTCACTGATTGTCAAGTGAGTGAGACCCTTTTATCCTAAGAGTGCGTACATTTTATGTATGGGTGGTCCCATACATAAACTTCTGTCATCTTCCGACAAATTAAATGTATTCATTTGGGCCATTGAAACTAAAGCCAGCATATGTTTTTTTGCTTCACCAAAACTGGTGTCTAACCCTTTGGCCACTTGACACAATCAAGACTGTACTCAAAAGACTGCCCTCCACTGTGTGAGGTTGAACGCTCAATCAAACTGAGACAGATCTGAATGACACCGTTATTTACCTGGAATCATAGAATCAGCAAAAATACAATTAAAATGTTATCTGGAGTTGGATTATATTTAGGCCTAAATTGCATATATTGTATCTAACTTCATGATATTATTCTTATTTCCTTTTCTTTGCAATATAGTTTCCAAGCATATTTAACACGCGGTGGAAGAGAAGAAATCAGATCCGTGAAAAGGGTGCAGTGACTCGACACAATCTATTGTCTGAGTGTCAGGCGTAGGTCCAACAATTGTTTCCACTCAGTACACCCTCCCCGAAAGGCAGCACATGAGGAGAGAAGCAGGTTTTCTCCATCCATTGTCCCTTCTCCCCTCGCGAAGCTGTTTTAAGTAGCGGGTGAGTGATAAAACGTATCGGCGCTCGTCGGCCATTGGCCATAAACATTACACAACAAGTTGGAAATCGCAAATTCAACAATGAGTGGTTCGGAAGGAATCAGTGGCTAACTGCAAGCGGTGCAAATGCAATCCCTAGCCTGCTTTTCAGTGGAGTGGGTGTGTGGTCTGGGTTTAAAGGGTCTTTTTACCAAGCTGAAAAGGACAAACATTCAACATTGGCAGCATGACCATGCTCAAAACAACTGGAAACTCGGAACTGGGAAATCTCAGACTTCAGTGAGTTCGAGACAACTGGGAACTCTGAGGGAAACGAGCTCCGACTGGGAAAATACGTTTTAAACTGTCATCCAACTTTGAATTGCAAGTCGGGAACTCAGGCCTCTTTCTAGAGCTCCGACATGAAGATCACTGACATCACCATGATTCGACCATGTTTTTCCACCCGAGATTCCAGCTGTCTTGAAAGCACCATAAATCCAGAGAATGCCCGACTTTGATGACAAAGCTTGAAGACAACATTTTCCCACACAGGACCGTCGTGCCACCTTCCTGTTCAAGTGAGCACAGCACCACAAGGTGAGTCCAAAAATGTCTTGTATGCTGCTTCATAAGTCATGTCATATGCCAGGGTGATACGAATGCTGTAGCTAAGAAAGTAATACTAAGTGTATGTTGTGTAGTAAGCTGTTAGTAGCCCATGTGCCTCATCCTAATAATTTGGTCCCTTTTCCCCCTCATCATTTTGCCTACTGTTCTGACTTGGTGGTGCACATGTAGCCTATATAGCCTGTTTTAGAGAAATGTAATCACCGGATATTGTAAGAGCTTTCATTGCCTGCTTATATGCCCCCTTTATTAATCCCATAGTTCTGACTTGGCATACAGGGAGAATACTGTAAAAACGGCCCATGTTCTGAATTCTGTCGCTGTATATTTAAAAAGGGCTGAACAAATAGTTATATTGACTACGTCCGTCCAAGCTCGCTTATTAATGTCTTAATCGAAATTACGGATCGCCTCTTATCGACTCGTCGTCCCCTTATGTCATAGTTTGTACATCTCAATTGTCAGTAGAAACCACATTTGATTAACCCTCCTGTTGTGTTCGTTTCATTTTAATTAATTTTGTGTTCCCGGTCCAAAATGACCACCCCATAACTGATTATAAATCCATAATAATACATATATTATCACCTAATGTTGTGTTAGATCTTTTTATCAACTTAAATTATTGTGAACATTACAAGTTTTGAACTACTATATGCTATTTATGGCCTGTAGGCCTCATTGACCTGAGCTCATACAACTCGTTTTTGAGTTCTAAAAAAGCATAATGTATGGATTATTTTGACTATAACAAATACTCAGATGGAACATATTGTGCTACTGATCACAGACTACTTTGTGTCAAAGTTTAACAAAGACTCTCTCCTCCTCACCAGTGTCATGATCAAAGATATGACCAAGAGCCTCACATATAGTATATCGTTTGGTCATTGCGCTGCCACAGAATGAATTGTGAGCAAGGTCTCAAAAAAGATGTATATACCAGAGCTGCGAGAAAAGTTCTATATATTATTGAAACAATAATTGTTTCTGAGAATGCCAACAGGTGTGGTTCCTGTGGGGGAAAGATTCTATTGGGGAAAGGTTCCCGTGGGGGTTGCCATGGAAGCCAAGAAGGGGAGTGAGGTGTGTGTGTGTGTGCTCAAACACACGTGCATGTGGGGGTCTGGGAGAGAAAGTGTGCCTGAAATCAATTTTATACATTCATTGTCGTCTCACCCATTCATTTCAAATTTTTGACGGGGAACACCACAGGTGTACAAAAGATAAATAAAACACCCTAATGTAATGAAAATCATCTAAATGTATTTTGTGCGTTCAGATGCCCTGTGTGGACAAAGTCATGGAAGCTTATTAACAACATTTTTCAGAGAGAAAACTTGTAAATCGGTCCAATTTGAATGGAACACGGCAAGTTGTTTTTTAAAGACCGTAAATGAGGCTGAATGAACTGTTTCGCTTCCAGACAAGGCTCCGCTGATAGCCAGGTGTAGCAGTGGTAAGGTGTTGGGAACTGCTGTTGAGACTCTGCTGTTGGGACAGCTTGTGGGCACTGTTTGTCACCGTTATAATGCCATTAATGTATTGTTTACTGTAGTGTTGTGTTGTGGCTTTACTGGCATGTATCTAAAAAAATATATGTTTTTACCCCCCCCCACAGTTTTACATGGGAAACTCGCCACTGCACAGAACCATAAATCATTTGAAAACAAATCCTATTTTGATTAACTCCCATATCTATTTTGTGAAACACAACAGTATACCATCACAGCAGCCAGATTTGTGACATGTTGCCTTTCATACTTCAACTATTTGCATATTGTTATAACACTGTACACAGCCAGTAATATAACATTTGAAATGTATCTATTCTTTTGAAACTTTTGTGAGTGTAATAGGCTATTTACTTTTAATTATTCCACTTGGTTTGGCAATGTAAACTTGTTTCCCATGCCAATAAAGAGAGAGAGAGAGAGAGAGAGAGAGAGAGAGAGAGAGAGAGAGAGAGAGAGAGAGAGAGAGAGAGAGAGAGAGAGAGAGAGAGAGAGAGAGAGAGAGAGATTGATGGGCGGCTGGGTGGGGGATATTTCGGTGATGATGGTAGGCAGGGGTTAGGATAGCCTAGCCTACTACGAAGAGAGAGAGCCGAGCATGCAGGGTTTGTAGGAGGGGCCAAAACGGTAATCTCTTATATTGAAAACTCGAGCCGGTGGCTGGGAGAATTTGTATTTTATCCTGAATTTGAACAGTAGCTGCTGTAACCATCCATCCACCTCTTGCACCTGGCAATACACCTGCCGTTACCGACAACACTTGCACGAGACCTCCGGGCTTCACTAACGGTAAGAGGGAATGAATACATTTCACCGGCAGTGGCAGACATTTGGAGCACATTGGGTGAGCATAGTCGAGATGATCGATCACTCACGATAAAGGTATCCATCCATGATCGATCATTATGATTTTGTGATATTTGTTGTCATATTTGAAATCATTTTTTATTTCTAGGCCAAATTATATATTCAAAGAAGGCTACGTGTGATCGGGTATTCTGCATTGCCTTTCTATTATGTCTCTGTAGCCTACCTAAACCTTTTCTCATATTCCCGACCCGATTATTCCACTATCCCCATCCTATTCTTATCGGCCATTTTGTGTGGCCAAATTTAAGGAATTTGCCCGAGAGTCTTAGTTAAAGCGGAGGAGATGGTAATGATAAAGCAATTAAACGATGTATAAGACAACCCCGAAACTAGTCCATGGGCTACAATGCAGTTTTTATAGTCTACTGTGGGCCTATAGCATTATGGGGCGGTGTGTCTGTCTGTATGTACTATAGTATAGGCAATGCGGATGAATGATGCCGATAGCCGATCTAATCGAATATGGACATGATCAAAAGATTCACCCAATCACCGTTGAGGATGCAATCCTGGCGCTGTCACCACCATCACCCTCAGCCGAATATAATACATGAATATAGTCATACGAAACAATCAAGATAACAAACATGTTTCTCAGATATCACCTTTCGGCATCACTTTTGCGATATATTTATTTGTTAGGCTCTATCCAAAGATAAGCTGTGCAGTTGCAGTCAGCATGGAATGCTGAAAGCCCTTGGAAAAGGAGTCGCATACATTTAGGCATAAAGGACAGATAGATAATGTGTGTGGGCGGGTGGAAGCGGGAGATTTAGGGGGCAGGAGATGGCAAGCTACGATGAATAATTCCTTTATTCACAACATAGGCTATGTTGCATAAATCCGCATCTGCGGCCGCAATGCTATGGCACCAGTGAGGGAGCTGCTGAGCGGTGCGCGCGCCTCCGGTATGTGTACGTACAGCACGTGCTTGGATAGAGTCGTGACAGCTAGAATTCTTAGGTTCTCTATACGTTGGTGCACGTGTGGTGCAATTTAGGTTATAGGCTATTTCTCAGAATTGAGCTATAACTGCAATTCCTGTAATTCTACGTTTAGGTTTAACTTAACATGTAAAGGAAATACATTATGTATAAGCACACATGCTAGGCTAAGGTTATTTCCCAGCCTGGGACAGTTCCACCGTAGATCAAAGCCTGCTCTATTTCTCCATATTCAGTCTGGGTTGGGAAACTCGCTCACATTCGGCATGAGGAGCTGTGGGAGATGGAGTGAGACTTCTAACCAACCTGCTCTTCGAACCAACGTGCCCATACAGTGCGCGTGCCGTGCGCCAAGGAGCGCGTGTGCGTGCGCTCGCGTTTTTGCAACCTCTCTTCGGGAATGACGAGGGAATTCATGCATACTTTGTGATCTGATTCCACTTGGCAGTTTGGAATTCGGGAATGAAAGAGGAGAGACATGACTGTGTCCTCATGATTAGACGTATCCAGAGATAGTTGATGAGGGAGAAAGATGGGAAAGTACAACATTGAGTAGAACAGATTCAGGGCATCAAGGCCTGCAAACTGTCCAACCTTTTATAGATATACAGACAGTTCTCTCTTTCTCATCCTACTCTTTGATTTCTGGTCTGTCTGTCTCTCGCTCTCATTCCTGTCTCTCGCTCTCACACTCTCTCTCTTTCACTGTCTCTCTGTGTCTCACTCTTCTCACTCTAGATAGATTTGGGATGGAGTGAAGTGAGTGAGTGTTGCAGCATTTTCAAAGGACATGCCCGAAGGACTTGCTGTGTGTCCCACATGACACCCTGTTCCCTATGTAGTGCACTACTTTTGACTAGGGTCTGTAGGGTTCTGGTCAAAAGGAGGGAGATACATAAGGAAAAGGTTGCCATTTGGGGGGTTGAGCAGTTATATGTTTTATCATGAAGGGCTGTCGTGGAAATTCAGTACTGAGAGAAACTTGGTCATTTTTTTTCAAACAATCCTCTTTATTTAATATCAATTAATTATTGCAATAATGAGGCTAGTCCCCCCACTCTTGAGTGTTGGACTGAGTAACCTAACCCGTACACAACAAGTGCAGAAGTGTCCCGTACACAAGTGTCCTGTATATAGCTGACACTAAGAATGATTCATCGTGGTTGGTTCAACCACTTCATACAGAACAAGGAGCATCATAAGTCACTCTGGGTTCATCCTGCCATTATCTGCACGGGGAAGTGGTCTATCTCGGCTACACCGACCACATCTTGTATATGTAATGCAGTCTTTAACTCATCTGTCAGCTCAAGTCATCTCTAGTGACCATACGCCCAGATTAGCTGCAGGGAACTAGAGTGGAGACCATAAAAACACAGACACTACTAGGACAGAAATGTCTTACTATTAGTTAAGTAAATAATTGTTACATATCCAGCAAATGAGGTATGTATGCAATTTTCAGTGTGTGAATTACAGTGTGGGGGGGGGGGTCTCTTCCCTAAATGCAATAGCAGTCAAACTTTGGGGTTCTCTAAATAATGCTAATTTAACCATTCTCCTTTTTGTTTGAAATGCAATTTACCTGGGCATGAAAATGAAAGCTAATTCTAAATGAAACGAAGACCCCCACCTATCTGTCATGGTTTAAACCATGTATTGGCTGTTTGGATGCTAGAATTATTTCGGAGTGGATGAATATGCACAGGTAGCCTGCTTTTTGAAGTGATTTGTTTGACAATCAGATGAAAACATAATGTCTGGTTGTGTTCATGCCACATTAAAAGGTCATTATTTTTTGCCTTTAAATTTCATGTCTTTTACTATCAGGCCCATGAAAAATGACACACTTAGGAGGTACCATGAAAGGTTAGAGCCCCCCCCCACGCACACCCTCCCCCTACCCCCCCACCCCTCTGCATCTGTTCTCCTTTTTGTCCATTCACCCCTCATTCCTTCTACTGTATACACACACATGCACACACACGTGGCCACGGCACACACACACCCTATACGCTCTATACACACTCATTTGACCCCCCCATCACATTCATCAACCCCCTCCCGTCCCCAACCCTCCACCCTCCCGTCCCTCTTAACCCAAAAGCAATTCTGGTGAAGTTAATTTATTCAGACTCACTAGGGTGTCCTCTATACCCACACAGGACTGAGTACCGACCATGCAGTTTATAAAGGCTTAACAACACACGCACACACACACACACACACACACACACACACACACACACACACACACACACACACACACACACACACACACACACACACACACACACACACACACACACACACACACACACACACACACACACACACACACACACACACACACACACACACACACACACACACACACACACACACACACACACACACACACATATATATATATTAGAGTGTTAGAGTGTTGGGCCAGTAACCAAAAAGTTGCTAGATCAAATCCCTGAGCTGATAAGGTAAAAAAATCTGCCGTTCTGCCCCTGAACAAGGCAGTTAACCCACTGTTCCCCGGTAGGCTGTCATTGTAAATAAGAATTTGTTCTTAACTGACTTGCCTAGATAAATTGAAAAAAAAAATAGTTGGTTGAAGTTCCTCATGTATTGCCTACACACTGATCTGAGATAATTCTGTGTTTTTCCACCCTAAGGTTAGGAGTGGGGGGGTTAGGATTGGGGGAGGTTAAGCTGATCCTAGATCTGTGTAGAATGGCTAACTCTCTTACTGGAGTGAGTGACAAATAGTGTTATGGGAAGGTAAGAGTGTTGATGAGTTCAGTGCAACAGCGTCATCGTCAGCTATTCAGTCTTGTTAGTCTGTTGCTGCATTTGCTTGCTTGTGATGCAGACATTATTGTGATGCCGATCTGGGTCTTTTTCATTAGGAACAAAACGGAAGAAAACAGACTGAAACAGGTAGGGACCTGTACTTTTCCAATAAGAGATGTTAATTTAATTTTCATTGTGTGTCCTAATGATCATGGTGATGCATGCCAGGGCATTTGTCCTGTGTCACTCACATCAGTATAATGGACCTCAAGGGAAACAGACTCATGCCTTCGTCATTCACAGCTGGATAAGAATAGCATGTTTGTTTCATAAGTGTTTTCTAAGACATGTTCTGAACATAGAGATACGAAAAAGGGTAATGTTTTGGTCGCACCTCTAATTTTTCTACTATCCCATCCCAGCACATTGCATCAAACCGATGCCCGTTTTTGTTTAGGGTTATCAATTCAAATGTTATTTGTCACATGTTAGTGTGTTAGTGTTTGCTTGGTCCAGCGCAGCTCTAGTATAATGTATGGCTATATTTCTGAAGCTCTAGTATGATGGATGACTATATTTCTGCAGCTCTAGAATTATGTGCGTCTACATTTCTGCAGTTCTAGTATGATGTACAGGTAACTGCCAAAATAAAGGAAACACTTGAGTAAATGAGGAATACAAGGTATGTTTAAAGTAGGTGCTTTCACACAGGTGTGGTTCCTGAGTTAATTCAGCAATTAAAACATCCCATCATGCATAGGGTCATGTAAGAAAATGCCCAGTTGCTCATTATTCTTCGTACAATGGCTAGAAGAAGAGATCGCAGTGGCTTTAAAAGGTGTTCGAAGGTGTGTGTGTCTCAGTCACCAGGTCTCAACCCAATTGAACACTTATGGGAGATTCTGGAGTGGCGCCTGAGAAAACCACCAAATTATAGAATTTCTCGTGGAAGAAAGGTGTCGTATCCCTCCAAAAGAGTTCCAGACAAGACAAGGCGCATTGAAGCTGTTCTGACAGCTTGTGGTGGCTCAATTCCCTATTAAGACACTTTATGTTAGTGTTTCCTTTATTTTGGCAGTTACCTGTAGGTCCCTATTACTGCAGCTCTGCTAGTATGTTCTAATATGTCTATATCAGTGGTTCCCAACCTTTTCCACGGAGACGCACAATATTTTAAGCATGAAATATATTTGTGATTACATTTAGTCCATTTTAACAGTGAATGTAACAAATGAAAGGCCTAATATTATTGTAAACAATTTGTATTGTGAAAAATAATGTAAAATTGCTTACAATGCCATTAATACTCCCAAATATTATAGTTTTTTTGTTTATTTTTATTTTTTTAGATATAGAAAATATATGTAAAATAATTTGCAGACCAGCTGCAGTACTCCCGCGGACCATGTGTAGAAAACCACTGTTTTCTACACATACTGTACTACTCTAGTATGATCTAATACATATATATTTTCTGCAGGATGTAAATGTCTTTTTCTGCAGCTCTAGAATGATTTCCAATCCTAACACAAGGATATTGTATGTAATTCTCCTTAATAAAACTTATATGTCATGCAGGTGAATGAGGACCCAAAAGCGACTTGGCGAAAACAGAGTCTTTAATCCAGTAAAGCAACTTTACAATCAAAAGGCATAATACTACTCGTAATGACGAGAACAGACTGGAGACTTGATCAAGAACTGCAGGTTGCCTCGGGAAGGCACTTGAACGTAGCAGACTCAGACACCTGCTCACCACGCAGCATCTGAGGGAAACACGACACGACAGGGCAATACATAGACACAGCACGGTGAACAATAGACAAGGATCCGACAGGGCAGGAACGGAAAACAAGGAGAGAAATAGGGACTCTAATCAGGGAAAAGGATCGGGAACAGGTGTGGGAAGACTAAATGATTGATTAGGGGAATAGGAACAGCTGGGAGCAGGAACGGAACGATAGAGAGAAGAGAGAGAGGAAGGGAGAGAGAAAAAGGGGAACGAACCTAAAAAGACCAGCAGGGGGAAAATGAACAGAAGGAAAAGCAAAATGACAAGACAATCTAAGACAAAACATGACAGTACCCCCCCACTCACCGAGCGCCTCCTGGCGCACTCGAGGAGGAATCCTGGCGGCAACGGAGGAAATCATCAATAAGTGAACGGTCCAGCACGTCCCGAGACGGAACCCAACTCCTCTCCTCAGGACCGTAACCCTCCCAATCCACTAAGTATTGGTGACCCCGTCCCCGAGAACGCATGTCCATGATCCTACGTACCTTGTAAATAGGTGCGCTCTCGACAAGGACGGGAGGGGGAGGGAAGACGAACGGGGGTGCGAAGAAAGGGCTTGACACAGGAGACATGGAAGACAGGATGGACGCGACGAAGATGTCGCGGAAGAAGCAGTCGCACAGCGACAGGATTGACGACCTGGGAGACACGGAACGGACCAATGAACCGCGGAGTCAACTTACGAGAAGCTGTCGTAAGAGGAAGGTTGCGAGTGGAAAGCCACACTCTCTGGCCGCAACAATACCTTGGACTCTTAATCCTGCGTTTATTGGCGGCTCTCACAGTCTGTGCCCTGTAACGGCAAAGTGCAGACCTCACCCTCCTCCAGGTGCGCTCACAACGTTGGACAAACGCTTGAGCGGAGGGAACGCTGGACTCGGCAAGCTGGGATGAGAACAGAGGAGGCTGGTAACCCAGACTACTCTGAAACGGAGATAACCCGGTAGCAGACGAAGGAAGCGAGTTGTGAGCGTATTCTGCCCAGGGGAGCTGTTCTGCCCAAGACGCAGGGTTTCTGAAAGAAAGGCTGCGTAGTATGCGACCAATCGTCTGATTGGCCCTCTCTGCTTGACCGTTAGACTGGGGATGAAACCCGGAAGAGAGACTGACGGACGCACCAATCAAACGACAGAACTCCCTCCAAAACTGTGACGTGAATTGCGGGCCTCTGTCTGAAACGGCGTCTAACGGGAGGCCATGAATTCTGAACACATTCTCGATGATGATTTGTGCCGTCTCCTTAGCGGAAGGAAGTTTAGCGAGGGGAATGAAATGTGCCGCCTTAGAGAACCTATCGACAACCATAAGAATCACAGTCTTTCCCGCAGACAAAGGCAGACCGGTAATGAAGTCTAGGGCGATGTGAGACCATGGTCGAGAAGGAATGGGGAGCGGTCTGAGACGACCGGCAGGAGGAGAGTTACCCGACTTAGTCTGCGCGCAGTCCGAACAAGCAGCCACGAAACGGCGCGTGTCACGCTCCTGAGTCGGCCACCAAAAGCGCTGGCGAATAGACGCAAGAGTGCCTCGAACACCGGGATGACCAGCTAACTTGGCAGAGTGAGCCCACTGAAGAACAGCCAGACGAGTGGAAACAGGAACGAAAAGGAGGTTACTAGGACAAGCGCGCGGCGACGCAGTGTGCGTGAGTGCTTGCTTAACCTGTCTTTCAATTCCCCAGACTGTCAACCCGACAACACGCCCATAAGGAAGAATCCCCTCGGGATCAGTAGAAGCCACAGAAGAACTAAACAGACGGGATAAGGCATCAGGCTTGGTGTTTTTGCTACCCGGACGGTAAGAAATCACAAACTCGAAACGAGCGAAAAACAACGCCCAACGAGCTTGACGGGCATTAAGTCGTTTGGCAGAACGGATGTACTCAAGGTTCTTATGGTCTGTCCAAACGACAAAAGGAACGGTCGCCCCCTCCAACCACTGTCGCCATTCGCCTAGGGCTAAGCGGATGGCGAGCAGTTCGCGGTTACCCACATCATAGTTGCGTTCAGATGGCGACAGGCGATGAGAAAAATAAGCGCAAGGATGAACCTTATCGTCAGACTGGAAGCGCTGGGATAGAATGGCTCCCACGCCTACCTCTGAAGCGTCAACCTCGACAATGAATTGTCTAGTGACGTCAGGAGTAACGAGGATAGGAGCGGACGTAAAACGTTCTTTTAGAAGATCAAAAGCTCCCTGGGCGGAACCGGACCACTTAAAACACGTCTTGACAGAAGTAAGAGCTGTGAGAGGGGCAGCAACTTGACCGAAATTACGAATGAAACGCCGATAGAAATTAGCGAAACCTAGAAAGCGCTGCAACTCGACACGTGACCTTGGAACGGGCCAATCACTGACAGCTTGGACCTTAGCGGAATCCATCTGAATGCCTTCAGCGGAAATAACGGAACCGAGAAAAGTAACGGAGGAGACATGAAAAGAGCACTTCTCAGCCTTCACGTAGAGACAATTCTCTAAAAGGCGCTGTAGAACACGTCGAACGTGCTGAACATGAATCTCGAGTGACGGTGAAAAAATCAGGATATCGTCAAGATAGACAAAAACAAAGATGTTCAGCATGTCTCTCAGAACATCATTAACTAATGCCTGAAAAACAGCTGGCGCATTGGCGAGACCAAACGGCAGAACCCGGTACTCAAAATGCCCTAACGGAGTGTTAAACGCCGTTTTCCACTCGTCCCCCTCTCTGATGCGCACGAGATGGTAAGCGTTACGAAGGTCCAACTTAGTAAAGCACCTGGCTCCCTGCAGAATCTCGAAGGCTGATGACATAAGGGGAAGCGGATAACGATTCTTAACCGTTATGTCATTCAGCCCTCGATAATCCACGCAGGGGCGCAGAGTACCGTCCTCTTTCTTAACAAAAAAGAACCCCGCCCCGGCCGGAGAGGAAGAAGGCACTATGGTACCGGCGTCAAGAGACACAGATAAATAATCCTCGAGAGCCTTACGTTCGGGAGCCGACAGAGAGTATAGTCTACCCCGAGGAGGAGTGGTCCCCGGAAGGAGATCAATACTACAATCATACGACCGGTGAGGAGGAAGGGAGTTGGCTCGGGACCGACTGAAGACCGTGCGCAGATCATGATATTCCTCCGGCACTCCTGTCAAATCGCCAGGTTCCTCCTGAGAAGTGGGGACAGAAGAAATGGGAGGGATGGCAGACAATAAACACTACACATGACAAGAAACGTTCCAGGATAGGATAGAATTACTAGACCAATTAATAGAAGGATTATGACATACTAGCCAGGGATGACCCAAAACAACAGGTGTAAACGGTGAACGAAAAATCAAAAAAGAAATAGTCTCACTGTGGTTACCAGATACTGTGAGAGTTAAAGGTAGTGTCTCAAATCTGATACTGGGAAGATGACTACCATCTAAGGCAAACATGGGCGTAGGCTTGTCTAACTGTCTGAAAGGAATGTCATGTTTCCGAGCCCATGCTTCGTCCATGAAACAACCCTCAGCCCCAGAGTCAATCAAGGCACTGCATGTAGCACCCGAACCGGTCCAGCGTAGATGGACCGACATAGTAGTACAGGATCTAGATGAAGAGACCTGAGTAGTAGCGCTCACCAGTAGCCCTCCGCTTACTGATGAGCTCTGGCCTTTACTGGACATGAATTGACAAAATGTCCATCAAATCCGCAATAGAGGCACAGGCGGTTGGTGATCCTCCGTTCCCTCTCCTTAGTCGAGATGCGAATACCTCCCAGCTGCATGGGCTCAGTCTCTGAGCCAGAGGAGGGAGATGGTTGCGATGCGGAGCAGGGAAACACCGTTGACGCGAGCTCTCTTCCACGAGCTTGGTGACGAAGATCTACCCGTCGTTCTATGCGGATGGCGAGAGCAATCAAAGAGTCCACACTGGAAGGAACCTCCCGAGAGAGAATCTCATCTTTGACCACTGCGTGGAGTCCCTCCAGAAAACGAGCGAGCAGCGCCGGCTCGTTCCAGTCACTAGAGGCAGCAAGAGTGCGAAACTCTATAGAGTAATCCGTTATGGATCGATCACCTTGGCATAGGGAAGCCAGGGCCCTAGAAGCCTCCCTACCAAAAACTGAACGGTCAAAAACCCGAATCATCTCCTCTTTAAAGTTCTGGTAATTGTTTGAACAATCAGCCCTTGCCTCCCAGATAGCTGTGCCCCACTCTCGAGCCCGGCCAGTAAGGAGTGAAATGACGTAAGCAACCCGAGCTCTCTCTCTAGAGTATGTGTTGGGTTGGAGAGAGAACACAATATCACACTGGGTGAGAAAGGAGCGGCACTCCGTGGGCTGCCCGGAGTAGCAAGGTGGGTTATTAACCCTAGGTTCCGGAGGCTCGGCAGGCCAGGAAGTAACAGGTGGCACGAGACGAAGACTCTGGAACTGTCCAGAGAGGTCGGAAACCTGAGCGGCCAGGTTCTCCACGGCATGGCGAGCAGCAGACAATTCCTGCTCGTGTCTGCCGAGCATGGCTCCTTGGATCTCGACGGCAGTGTTACGAGCGTCTGTAGTCGCTGGGTCCATTCTTTGGTCGGATCCTTCTGTCATGCAGGTGAATGAGGACCCAAAAGCGACTTGGCGAAAACAGAGTCTTTAATCCAGTAAAGCAACTTTACAATCAAAAGGCATAATACTACTCGTAATGACGAGAACAGACTGGAGACTTGATCAAGAACTGCAGGTTGCCTCGGGAAGGCACTTGAACGTAGCAGACTCAGACACCTGCTCACCACGCAGCATCTGAGGGAAACACGACACGACAGGGCAATACATAGACACAGCACGGTGAACAATAGACAAGGATCCGACAGGGCAGGAACGGAAAACAAGGAGAGAAATAGGGACTCTAATCAGGGAAAAGGATCGGGAACAGGTGTGGGAAGACTAAATGATTGATTAGGGGAATAGGAACAGCTGGGAGCAGGAACGGAACGATAGAGAGAAGAGAGAGAGGAAGGGAGAGAGAAAAAGGGGAACGAACCTAAAAAGACCAGCAGGGGGAAAATGAACAGAAGGAAAAGCAAAATGACAAGACAATCTAAGACAAAACATGACATTATATAACCAGAGAGATGGGAAGAGGAAATTAGCCTTTTGAAATTATGCAATGTAAAACTTCCATATATCAGGATAGTAAGTTTGCGATTTTGACAAAAACTATATGATGAGAGACAGATAGAGAGAGAAAAAGAGAGAGAAATAGAGAGAGACACAGAGAGAGAGAGAGACAGAGAGAGAGAGAGAGAGAGAGAGAGAGAGAGAGAGAGAGAGAGAGAGAGAGAGAGAGAGAGAGAGAGAGAGAGAGAGAGAGAGCAGGACATTAGAGAATGAGACATTTATATAAACAAGGAGTTGTTCTGTAAAATGATGGGCTGATGAAGATGGGAGTAAAAAGAGGGGGAGTGGGAGATTTATACAAACGAGATGAAGTAAGGTACTCATGCTTGATGATGATGCCCTTAGACAACTGTTAAAACAGGCCACATATGCCATTTTGATGACATGTGAACGTCATGTTCCATAACGTGTGTGACGTCCTCTAGCGCAAAAATCATCTAGCCGATTAGAAGCTGCCCATAGGCACATATCTAGGATCAGCTCAGGCAATCCCCAATCCTAACCCCAACCATCATAGGGGCAATGTCAAAACAGACTTCAGATCAGCTGCTCTGGGAGGGAAATACTGTACAGGGGAAATACAGTGTATAAATACGTCATGGGATTTTACCACAGAGAGTTATGTAAACACACAAGCATAAGCACATGGACTAGATCCAGAGGGAGGGAGTCAGAGGAAATAGACAAAAAGCAAGGGAGAGAGAGAGGATGAGGCTGCTGCCACGTGCGTTTGTTGTGTGCTTGTGCAAGCACGCTTGCGTGTATGTGTGTGTGTGTGTATGTGTTCGTGACAAAGAACGATAGAAAGAGATAGAGGCTACTACCCTCACGTTGCACTGCCTATTGTGACGTACTTACAGACAAAAGCGAACTGAAACCAGGAGGTTATCCTTTTACAATCACCTTGAAACGCTGCAGCAAAAGCCTTCTCTAATGTAGCCTAATTCAGGAATCACGACGGATGTCCAGTATCTGCTTTGTGAAAATTAAACGTAATCTCCAGTTGTAGATTGTGTTGATGTGTTCTCCCTATTCAGATGAGAGGATGGAGAATTGTATCGTGCCGATGCAAAATGATCACGCACACACACACACACACACACACACACACACACACACACACACACACACACACACACACACACACACACACACACACACACACACACACACACACACACACACACACACACACACACACACACACACACACACACACACACACACACACACGTCTCGTGTGCTCGATGACGATGGGACGTATCGACGTGGCATTTTACCTCACACGGATCGGCAGACACTGCTCGCTGAATAAATCATCCAAGGATGTGTGTGTGTGTGTGTTCGTGTGTGTGTGTGTGTGTGTGTGTGTGTGTGTGTGTGTGTGTGTGTGTGTGTGTGTGTGTGTGTGTGTGTGTGTGTGTGTGTGTGTGTGTGTGTGTGTGTGTGTGTGTGTGTGTGTGTGTGTGTGTGTGTGTGTGTGTGTGTGTGTGAAAGAGAGAGAGAGAGAAAGATAGAGAATCCTCAATCTTACCCCGTAAGGTCTTCGAGATAGAGAACAAGGAAGGTCATAGGTGAGTATTTGATCCAGAAATAGATGATGTGAAGAGTGTTATGTGTAATAGGTTAATTAAAGGTGTGATCTGTCATTTCTTTGTCCCCTGTGTGGCCCACGGGATAAAATTGACAAAATCAAATGGAAATCTCAAACTCCCCCCACACACGCACACACACAGTCACACACACACAGTCACACGCTCCACGCACCTGAGTAATAGGATAGGTCATTGTGTTGATATTGGACTTACACAAGTACTGAGGTCACACTTATTGCGTACCTCTCTTTGTTTTGGCTCTCTAAAACTCGTAATAACTTGGCCTGCAGGCCTATCGCTCCAATCCTCTGTGTTTAGTAAAAGAGTCAGGACAGTAGCGCATGTGTGTGTGATGGTGTGTCTGACAGTGTGTGTATGTGTGTATATGTGTGTGTGTGTGTGTGTTTGTGCACATGTACAAGAATGTGCTTGTCTGTGTGTGTGTGTGCGTGTGTTTGTGCACGTGTGTGTGTGTGTTTGTGTGTGTGTAGTCTAGAGTATCATCACTACAACACTGTGACAGCAGCACTGTATAGCCTAAATCCTCCTCTTCGCTGTCACCCTCTGTTGACATGTGATCCAGTTTAGTCAGTGTCACTGCTGTTTCAAATGGATAGGAAGAAAGACAATATCCGGGCAAATGGATTTGACTTCATTCTATGCTTTCTTATTCTATTCTATTCTATTCTATTCTATTCTATCCTATTCCATCCTTTTCTATCCTATCATATTCCATCCTATTTTATCCTATCCTATTATATCCTATCATATTCCATCATATTCTATCCTATCCTATTATATTATATCCTATTCCATCTTTTTCTATCGTATTCTATCCTTTCATATTCCATCCTATTCTAGCCTATCCTATTCTATTCTATCCTATTCCATCCTTTTCTATCCTATCATATTCCATCCTATTCCATCCTATCCTATCCTATTCTATCCTATTCTATCCTATCCCATCCTATTCTATCCTATTCTATTCCATTCCATTATATTGTCCTATTCCATCCTATTATATTATATGCTATTCTATCCTATCCTATTCCATCCTATTCTATTATATTATATTCCATCCTATTATATCCTATTCAATCCTATTCTATTCTATCCTATCCTATTCTATTTCATCATATTTTATCCCATTCCACCCTATTCTGTCCTATTCTAGTATATCCTATTCTATCCTATTCTATTCCATCCTATTCTATTCCATCTTTTTCTATCCTATCCTATTCCATAATTTTCTATCCTATTATATCCTATTATATTCCATTCCATTCTATTGTCCTATTCCATCCTATTATATTATATCATATTCTATCCTATCATATTCCACCCTATTCTATTATATCCCATCCTATTCTATCCTATTCCATCCTATTCAATCCTATTATATTCTATTCCAACCTATTCTATTTCTTCATATTTTATCCTATTCCATCCTCTTCTGTCCTATTATATTCTATCCTATTCTATCCTATCCTATCCCATCCTATTCTATCCTATTCTATCCTATCATATTCCATTCCATTCTATTGTCCTATTCCGTCCTATTATATTCTATCCTATTCTATCCTACCCTATTCCCTCCTTTTCTATTCTATTCTATTCCACCCTATTCTATCCTATTCCATCCTATTCTATTTCATCATATTTTATCCTATTCCATCCTATTATGTCCTATTCTATTATATCCTATTCTATCCTATCCTATTCCATCCTATTCTATTTAATACTATTCTATTCTATTCCACCCTATTCTATCCTATTCCATCCTATTCTATTTCATCATATTTTATCCTATTCCATCCTATTATGTCCTATTCTATTATATCCTATTCTATCCTATCCTATTCCATCCTATTCTATCCTATTCTATCATATCCCATCCTATTCTATCCTATTCTATTCCATTCCATTATATTGTCCTATTCCATCCTATTATATTATATGCTATTCTATCCTATCCTATTCCATCCTATTCTATTATATTCTATTCCATCCTATTATATCCTATTCAATCCTATTCTATTCTATCCTATCCTATTCTATTTCATCATATTTTATCCCATTCCACCCTATTCTGTCCTATTCTAGTATATCCTATTCTATCCTATCCTATTCCATCCTATTCTATTCCATCTTTTTCTATCCTATCCTATTCCATCATTTTCTATCCTATTATATCCTATTATATTCCATTCCATTCTATTGTCCTATTCCATCCTATTATATTCTATCATATTCTATCCTATCCTATTCCACCATATTCTATTATATCCCATCCTATTCTATCCTATTCCATCCTATTCAATCCTATTATATTATATTCCAACCTATTCTATTTCTTCATATTTTATCCTATTCCATCCTCTTCTGTCCTATTATATTCTATCCTATTCTATCCTATCCTATTCCATCCTATTCTATCCTATCCCATCCTATTCTATCCTATCATATTCCATTCCATTCTATTGTCCTATTCCATCCTATTATATTCTATCCTATTCTATCCTATCCTATTCCCTCCTTTTCTATTCTATTCTATTCCACCCTATTCTATCCTATTCCATCCTATTATATTTCATCATATTTTATCCTATTCCATCCTATTATGTCCTATTATATTATATCCTATTCTATCCTATCCTATTCCATCCTATTCTATCCTATTCTATTTCATACTATTCTATTCTACCCTATTCTATTCTATCCTATTCTATTCTATTACATTCTATTGTCCTATTCTATCCTATTATATTCTATCCTATTATATCTTATCCTATTCCATCCTATTCTATTCTATTCCATCCTATCCTATCCTATTGCATCCTATTCTATTATATTCTATTCCATCCTATTCTATCCTATTCCATCCTATTCAATCCTATTCTATTCTATCCTATCCTATTCCATCCTAATCTATTTCATCATATTTTACCCTATTCCATCCTATTCTGTCCTATTCTATTATATCCTATTCTATTCTATCCTATCCTATTCTATCCTATTCTATTTCATACTATTCTATTCTACCCTATTCTATCCTATTCTATATTGTTGTGAAATTGTTAGATTTTACTGTTAGATATTACTGCACTGTTAGAGCTAGAAACACAAGCATTTCACTATACCCACAATAACATCTGCTAAACATGTGTATGTGACAAATACAATTTGATTTGTTTTGATTTGACACACTGTTTCTAAGAGATGGGAAGAAAGAAGAAATGGATTCCAATCTATTTCATTTATGCATAAAGGCTTACTGTATACATCATGTGGTTTGAACATACACTATATAATACAACAGTATATGGACACCCCTTCAAATAAGTGAATTCGATGATTTCAGCCACACCCGTTGCTGACAAGTGTATACAATTGAGCACATAGTCATGCAATTGTGAAGTGGAGCAACAACGGCTCAGCCACACAAGCTCACAGAACGGGACCGCCGAGTGCTGAAGCGTGTAAAAATCGTCTGATTTTGGTTGCAATACTCACCACCGAGTTCCAAACTGCCTCTGGAAGCAACAGCCTAAGATCACTATACGCAATGCCAAGCGTTGGCTGGAGTGTTGTAAATTTCACCACCATTGGACTCTGGAGCAGTGGAAACACGTTCTCTGGAGTAATGATTCACGCTTCACCATCTGGCAGTCCAATGTACATATCTGGGTTTGGCGGATGCCAGGAGAACAATACCTGCCCGAATGCATAGTTCGAACTGTAAAGATTGATGGAGGAGGAATAATGGTCTGAGGCTGTTTTTCATGGTCCGGGCTAGGCCTCTTAGTTCCAGTGAAGGGAAATCTTAACACTACAACATACAATGACATTCTAGACGATTCTGTGCTTCCAACTTTGTGGCAACAGTTTGGGGAAGGCCCTTTCCTGTTTCAGCATGACAATGCCCCCATGCACAAAGCAGATCGGTGTGGAAGAACTTGACTGGCTTGCGCAGAGCCCTGACCTCAACCCCATCAAACACCTTTGGGATGAATTGGAACGCCGGCCTCAAGCCAGGCCTAATCGCCCGACATCAGTGCCCAACCTCATTAATGCTGTTGTGGCAGAACGGAAGCATGTCCCCAAAGCAATGTTCCAACATCTAGTGGAAAGCCTCCCCAGAAGAGTGGAGGCTGTTGCAGTAGCAAAGGGGGGACCAACTCCATATTAATGCCCATGGTTCTGGAATGAGACGTTCAACAAGCAGTTGTCCACATACTTTTGGTAATGTAGTGTGTCATTTGGTGCCTCTTTGTTCAGCATGTTTGCTTGCCTGCCAACCAAACGTCAGCAAGAACATCATGCAGAAACAACCTTCCTATCCTCTCTTCTCCTCCTTACACCATGCACCTCTGATAGGCTTTTGTGTTTCTGTAATGGACAGGGGTCTGTTTACACTCGTAGAAAAAAGGTTTCCGAAAGGGTTCTTCGGCTGTCCCCATAGGAGAACCGTTTTTGGTTCCAGGTTTGGTTCGGGTTCCATGTAGAACCCTCTGTGGAAAGGGTTCTATATTGAACCCAAAAGGGTTCTACCTAAAACCAAAAGGGTTCTAACCTGGAACCAAAAAGGGTTCTCCAATGGGGACAGCCGGAAGAACCCTCTTAGGTTCTAGATAGTGCATTTTGTTGTAAGAGTGTATCTGTGTAGTAATTATCTTTCTCGTGTGATATTTCATGTCACTGAGGAGGTTAACAGATAGAAAAACGAGTGAAGCGCTAACGCGGGTCGTAGACGGTGGTGTGTGCGCGCGCGCGTGTATATGTGGATGGGTCGATTGATTGGAAGGGCGCTGCTGAGGTGTGTATTGATGCCATGCTAAAGTTCATGTGGCAGTGATTCATTGTGTGTGCAGGTTTGTGTGTGTGACACTGTCACTGCCCCCCCCAACCCCCCTCATCCCCCAGTGTGTTTATGGCACTGTGCCTATGCATGCCAGTTGATGGAAAAGTACCAGTTAGAGACAGGGGAGTGTGTTAGGTCTGCTGGGGCCAGACAGTGTTTTCTCTGTCCCAGGCAGGCGGCCTCCCTCCCTCCCTTCCTTCCTCAGCCCAGACACATCTCCCATCGACAGATTATCGGAAATGTCTGGCCCTGCCTCACTGCTTCAGCTAGAAGCCTCTTTCCCCCTGGGGCCAACTAACACTAGCTGTCCATGCATGCATGGGACAGAGAACACACACACAGATGGAGACAGAGATACACTCTTACACATAGAAATACACACAAAAAGTCTGAAAATGTATGCACTCACTACTGTTTGCTACTCTTGATACGAGTGTCTACTAAATTACTAAAACGCAAATGTAAAATGTACACACATATTACACACGGACGGGGGAAACACACACACCAGGACACACACACACATACGTACGCATACGCACATGGACACACACACATACGGACGCATACACACATGGACACACACACACACACACATACGGATGCATACGCACATGGACACACACACACACATACGGATGCATACACACATGGACACACACACACATTCTGATGCATACACACATGGACACACACACATACGGATGCATACACACATGGACACACACACACATACGGATGCATACACACATGGACACACACGCAGGCTTTAACCACTCAATAATCTCTGCACCTTTCCGGAATCCCTTTCCAACGACCTGAGCCCTCCTCCTCTCTCACTCGTTTCGCCCCATGCTTTTCCCAAGCTCAGAAAAATGTGATTGTTTTCCGAGTGAGCCAGTGTTTTCCGAGGAATCCAGGGAAGCGGGTGAGGGGGAATTACCGAAGGGATTAGGGGGATAGGGGGTTGGCAGAGGGGGGCGCGCCACAGGGACGGATGCCAGTCGCCTCTCTCTGTGCCACATACAAACTATTGCCAAACTGGACAGGCAAACTGGGCTGGCGTCCTGGCGATGACCAGAAGTCACATTAGTGCCGTCTGTGTGGTTAGGGGTTGTGTTGTCTGTGTTTTTCCTGACCACTCTGGTCAAAACATTGGGATGCGGTAGTAAGTTAAGAGGTTATGGTTGTGTAGACTGCCTGACCAAGACCCTTTGAGGTTGACGTGTTTTGAAGCTACTTACTCTGTCTGACCAATGCCCATTGATGTTAAAGTTGAACCATTGATGTGAATTACAGGGATATGGTTGAAGTGTTGTGAAGCATAAAGTATACAGGCATCTAGACAGTGTATGGGTGTAATAGGAATTGCCAGGACTGTAATGGGGAAATGTAAGGTCACTAAAGTTGCATATATTTGCATATATGCATATATTTATATGTGTCACGCCCTGACCTTTGTTTCTTTATTATTTTGATTAGGTCAGGTTGTGACATGGGTGATATGTGTGTTTTTGTCTTATTCTAGGGTGTTTGTGCTGTCTAGGGTTTTTTGTAGATTTATGGGGTTGTTTTCATCGAGGTGTTTATGTTGGTCTATGGTTGCCTAGATTGGTTCTCAATTAGAGGCAGGTGTTTATCGTTGTCTCTGATTGGGAACCATATTTAAGCAGCCATCTTCTTTGGGTATTTTGTGGGTTATTGTCTATGTTACGTTGCACGTTAGCACATTGTTTATATTGCGTCACGTTCGTCTTATTCGTTTTGTTATTTTTGTTTAAGTGTTCTTCGTGTTCTTCATTAAATAAAGAAGAATGTATTCTAACCACGCTGCGCTTTGGTCTACTCCATACGACGGATCGTGACAGAATAACCCACCAACAATGGACCAAGCAGCATGGTAACGGACAGAAGTAGCAATCAAAGAACTTCTGGACTTGGGAGGAGATTCTGGACGGCAAAGGACCCTGGGGGAATATCGCCGTCCCAAAGCAGAGCTGGAGGCAGCGAAAGCAGAAAGGCGCCGGTATGAGGAGGCAGCACGGCGGCGCGGCTGGAGGCCTGAGTGGCAGCCCCAAAAATGTATTGGGGGAGGGCACACGGGGAGTGTGGCAAAGTCAGGTAGGAGACCTGCGCCAGCTCCCCGTGCTTACCGTGGAGAGAGAGGGCGTTGTACCGGGCAGGCACCGTGTTATGCGGTAGAGCACAAGGTGTCCCCGGTGCGTGTGCATAGCCCGGTGCGGTACATTCCAGCTCCTCGTATCGGCCGGGCTGGAGTGGGCATCGAGCCAGGTGCCATGAAGCCGGCTCTACGCATCTGGTCTCCATTGCGTCTCCTCGGGTGGGCATACATGGCACCAGCCTTACGCATTGTGTTCCTGGTTCGCTGGCACAGCCCAGTGCAGGTTATTCCACCTCGTCGCACTGGCCTGGCTACGGGGAGCATTCAATCAGGTAAGGTTGGGCAGGCTCGGTGCTCCAGATCTCCAGTGCGCCTTCTCAGTCCGGTCTATCCGGTGCCATCTCCACGCACCAGCCCTCCGGTGGCAGCCCCCTAACCGGGCTTCCTGTGCGTCGCCAGAGCCCAGTTCTCCCTGTTCCTCCTCCCCGCACTCGCCCTGAGGTGCGTGTCCTCGGCCCAGTACCACCAGTGCCGGCACCATGCACCAGGCCTACAGTGCGCCTCGTCTGTCCTGAGCCGCTAGAGTCTCCCGTCTGTCCTGAGCCGCTAGAGTCTCCCATCTGTCCTGAGCCGCCAGAGTCTCCCATCTGTCCTGAGCTGCCAGAGTCTCCAGTCTGTCCTGAGCCGCCAGAGTCTCCCGTCTGTCCTGAGCCGCCAGAGTCTCCCATCTGTCCTGAGCCGCCAGAGTCTCCCGTCTGTCCTGAGCCGCCAGAGTCTCCCGTCTGTCCTGAGCCGCCAGAGTCTCCCGTCTGTCCTGAGCCGCCAGAGTCTCCCGTCTGTCCTGAGCCGCCAGAGTCTCCCGTCTGTCCTGAGCCGCCAGAGCCGCCCGTCTGTCCTGAGCCGCCAGAGCCGCCCGTCTGTCCTGAGCCGCCAAAGTTGCCCGTCTGTTCTGAGCCGCCAGTCTGTCCTGAGCCGCCAGAGCCATCAGCCAGCCAGGAGCCGCCAGAGCTGTTAGCCAGCCAGGAGCCGCCAGAGCCGTCAGCCAGCCAGCTACCCTTCAGTCCTGAGCTACCCCTCAGTCCTGAGCTACCCTTCAGTCCTGAGCTGCCCCTCAGTCCAGAGCTGCCCCTCAGTCCGGAGCTGCCCCTCAGTTCAGTGGGGCCCTTTAGTAGGGTTGCCAGTCCTAGGTTGGCGGCAAAGGTCGCCGTTCCTAGGAGGCCACAAAAGCGGACTAAGACTATGGTGGAGTGGGGTCCACGTCCAGCACCTGAGCCGCCGCCGTGAAAGAGGCCCACCCGGACCCTTCCCTTTAGATCAGGTTTTGCGGCCGGAGTCCGCACCTTTGTGGGGGGGTACTGTCACGCCCTGACCTTAGTATTCTTTGTTTTCTTTATTATTCTGGTTAGGTCAGGGTGTGACATGGGTGATATGTGTGTTTTTGTCTTATTCTAGAGTGTTTGTACTGTCTATGGGTTTTTGTAGATTTACAGGGTTGTTTTCATCGAGGTGTTTATGTTGGTCTATGGTTGCCTAGATTGGTTCTCAATTAGAGGCAGGTGTTTATCGTTGTCTCTGATTGGGAACCATATTTAGGCAGCCAACTTCTTTGGGTATTTCGTGGGTTATTGTCAATGTTATGTTGCACGTTAGCACATTGTTTATATAGCGGTCACGTTCGTCTTATTCGTTTTGTTGTTTTTGTTTAAGTGTTCTTCATGTTCTTCATTAAATAAAGAAGAATGTATTCTAACCAATCTGCGCTTTGGTCTACTCCATACGACGATCGTGACAATATGGTATTATACAGGGCGCATAATATTTAGCTTATAGTGATTAGCACAATGTTTATCATATTTATATATGATGTACTACACATGATTTCCAGTGTTCAATTTGTGATACTCAAGGTGTGGGTTGACAGTCACTAGACTTCATACTGAATGTTATGGATTATGTTTATGTCTTTTGATCGTGATTGACGCCAGACTGCGAATAGACCAGTGAATAAACAGTGTCCTCGGTCCTTGTACCTTCAGTCTGGTGTCAATCACTTATCAACAGATATGAGAATAATCCCATAACATTCAGTGTCAAGTCTTGTGACCATCATCCAGCACCTTGAGTGTCACAAACAGAACACTGGAAATCATGTGTCGTACATTGGGGTGACAGGTAGCCTAGTCGTTAGAGCGTTGGGCCTATAACCAAAAGGTTGCTAAATCGAATCCCCCGAGCTGACAAGGTCAAATCTGTCGTTCTGCCCCTGAACAAGGCAGTTAACTCACTGTTCCTAGGCCGTCGTTGTAAATAAGAATGTGTTCTTACTTGCCTACTTACAGAAAGGTTCAATGGAAAATATACATTTTTTTTAGGTACACCCATCTAGTACAGGGTCAGCCTCCAGAACAGCCTGAATTCTAAAGGGAATGGAAATGTTGCTCAATTGGTATCAAAGGACCTAACGTGTGCCATTGACACTAGGCAGGATGGAGCCATAGACTTATGCTGCTTTTGCCAAATCCTGACTCTGCCATCAGCATGACACAACCCGTTGTGGTCGTCTGCTGCAATAGCCCATCCGTGACAATGACAGACGAGTTGTGGGCTCCCAGATGCCATTCTGCACACCACTGTTGTACTGTGCCGTTATTTGCCTGTTCGTGCCTCCGCTGTTACTGTAGCTTGTACAATTCTTGCCGTTCTCCTTCGACCTCTCTCATCAACGAGCTGTTTTCGCCCAAAGGACTGCCGCTGACTGTTTTCTGTTTGTCTCTCCATTCTCGGGGGAACCCAAGAAAGACACTGTTGTGCGTGAAAAGCCCAGGAGGCCGTCCATTTCTGAGATTCTGGAACCGGCGCGCCTGGCAACGACGAGGTCACTCGATTTTGCCCATTCTAACGTTCAATCTAACGATAACTGAATGCGCCTATGCCTGTCTGCCTGCTTTATATAGAAAGCCACGACCACATGACTCACTGTCTGTAGGAGCGAACCATTTTCGTGAACGAGGTGTTGTACCTAATAAACTGACCACTGAGTGTATAAATATGCTAAACATTGTGCTATTCACACTAAACTACATTTCCCCATTAAATTGGGTATTTGTCATCTTTCTTTTTTGAAGGATACTTTGTATACCTAGCAGCTTTGGAGAAATGCTGGATGTGAGTTCTGCAGCATATTTCCCTTCTGTCGAACCTGCTGTTCTGTATTCCTCCTTAAAGGCCCAATGCAGCTATTTTTATAGCAATATCAAATTATTTCTGGGTAACAATTAAGTACCTTACTATAATAGTTTTCCATTAAAATTGTCAAAAAGAAACACAAATCGCTTTTAGAGCGATTTTATTGGCCTATGAACTAATTTATCACCTGATGATGTCATCAGGCAAGCCGAAACTCCACCCATGCAAAACCTGCGGATTACAAGGTCATGTGTAGATTGTATTTTCAACCAGCAACAATCATGAAATAACACAGATAAAAATGAGTCACTCTTTTACAGTGTAAGTTTCATAAGCTGTTGTACAATATGATACAAAACAGAATTTTGACTGCACTGGCCCTTTAAGATGGGATGTTATTTATCTATTTATCTCTAGAGTATATACTGTAGCTTTACTTTACTGGAGTTAAATCAGATCACATTCTCAATTACAGCAACGGATGTGCTTCCTGTCCATTTGCTTTATAGGCCTGCTCCTGGTCCCTAATCAGATTTTTGCACTCTCTCACCCTTTCTCTTTCTCCCTCTTCCTGATCTCTATTGATCTCTCTCCCTCACTCCCTCCTCTCATTCTCTTTATATCAATCTATATCCCTCTAATCTCTTCTCTCTCACTCCTTACTATTTCTACCCGATCTCTTCATTTATCTATTCCTCTCTCTCTTATTTGACCTCTTCCACCCTTCTCTCTCACTCTCCTACTCACCTCCATCTTATTCTTCTTCTCTTCCTCTCTACTTTCTCCAATATTATTTCCTCTCCTCCATTCCCCCCTTTCTCACTCCCTTCTTCTGGCCTTCCTCCCTCTCCATCCCATCTCTCCCCCTCCATCCCTTCTTCCTGTCTCCAGCTGTAAAGATGAAGATTGAGAACAGCCTGCCCCGCCCCCAGCTCCCCGAGACCCCTCCCCAGACGGGCCTCCAGTTCACCGTAGCGACAGAAGAGGACTTTGAAGAGATCATGGCGATGAGCCAGGACATCTATGGAGGGCTGGACTACCTGCCGACCCGCTACACCGCCTGGCTGTCCGAGTCCAACCGCACCGTCATACTGGCCCGCAAGCAGGGCAAAGTGGTGAGAAAAGGTTATAAAGTGTGTCATAAACATGTTGTAGCATGTTTACGAAGATGTGTTATTAAGGTGTTGTAAGAGTGTGAGGAATGCTACCAGGCCTGGCAACAGGAGACCAACTGTACCGTTGTACTGGAGTGCAAAGAGGGAAAAGTGGGGAGAAATAAGGGTAATATAAACATGTTATAGCTTGTTTTTAAGGGGGTTATTAAGCTGTAAAAAGGGCTGTATTAGGAACTACCAGTACCTGCCTATGCACTACACTGCCTGGCTGTTCGAGACCAACAACACTGTCATACTAATGCTTTGCAAACAAGCAGGGCAAAGTGGTGTGAGGAGTTACAAGAGTCTTCAAGGGTGATACCAGAGAAATAGAATCCATGTTAGAGTCCTAAAGGAACCCTGGAGATTAGAAGTGGCCTACTTTGGAACCATTGAGAGTTACAGTTGAAGTCAGACGTTTACATACACTTAGGTTGGAGTCATTAAAACTGGTTTTTCAACCACTCCATAAAAGTTATTTTTAACAAACTATAGTTTTGGCAAGTCAATTAGGACATCTACTGGGTGCATGACACAAGTCATTTTTCCAACAATTGTTTACAGACAGATTATTTCACTTATAATTCACTGTATCACAATTCCAGTGGGTCAGAGGTTTACATACACTAAGTTGACTGTGCCTTTAAACAGCTTGGAAAATTCCAGAAAATTATGTAATGGCTGTAGAAGCTTCTGATAGCTAATTGACATCATTTGAGTCAATTGAAGGTGTACCTGTGGATGTATTTCAAGGCCTACCTTCAAACTTAGTGCCTCTTTTCTTGACATCATGGGAAAATCAAAAGAAATCAGCCAAAAAATTGTAGACCTCCACAAGTCTGGGTCATCCTTGGAAGCAATTTTCAAACGCCTGAAGGTACCACGTTCATCTGTACAAATAACAGTACGCAAGTATAAACACCCTTTGACCACGTAGCCATCATACCGCTCAGGAAGGAGACGCGTTCTGTCTCCTAGAGATGAACGTACTTTGGTGCGAAGAGTGCAAATCGATCCCAGAACAACAGCAAAGGACCTTGTGAAGATGCTGGAGGAAACAGGTACAAAAGTATTTATATCCACAGTAAAACAAGTCCTATATCGACATAATCTGAAAGGCAGCTCCGCAAGGAAGAAGCCACTGCTCCAAAATGTCCTCTGGTCTGATGAAACAAAAATAGAACTGTTTGGCCATAATGACCATCGTTATGTTTAGAGGAAAAAGGGGGAGGCTTGTAAGCCGAAGAGAACCATCCCAACCGTGAAGCACGGGGGTGTCAGCATCATGTTGTGGGGGTACTTTGCTGCAGGAGGGACTGGTGCAATTCACAAAATAGATGGCATCATGAGGTAGGAAAATTATTTGGATATATTGAAGCAACATCTCAATTACATCAGTCAGTAAGTTAAAGCTTGGTCACAAATGGGTCTTCCAAATGGACAATGACCCCAGGCATACTTCCAAAGTTGTGGCAAAATGGCTTAAGGACAACAAAGTCAAGGTATTGGAGTGGCCATCACAAAGCCCTTACCTCAATCCTATAGAAAAGTTGTGGGCAGAACTGAAAAAGTGTGTGTGAGCAAGGAGGCCTACAAACCTGACTCAGTTGCATCAGCTCTGTCAGGAGGAATGGACCAAAATTCACCCAACTTATTGTGGGAAGCTTGTGGAAGGCTACCCAAAACGTTTGACCCAAGTTAAACAATTTAAAGGCAATGCTACCAAATTCTAATTGAGTGTATGTAAACTTCTGACCCACTGGGAACATGATGAAAGAAATGAAAACTGAAATAAATCATTCTCTCTACTATTATTCTGATATTTCACATTCTTAAAATAAAGTGGGTATTCTAACTGACCTAAGACAGGGATTTTTTACTTGGGTTAAATGTCAGGAATTGTGAAACTGAGTTTAAATGTATTTGGCTAAGGTGTATGTAAACTTCAGACTTCAAATGTATACTACCTAGAAATAACACGAGAATTGCAGATAATGTTCACACAATGTGTATCTCTACAGCTGTTCATAATCTCCCTACGTCTTTCTCTACCCCTCTCCTTTCTTCCCCATCCCCTTCTCCCCCCCACCAGATTGCCCTGGAGTCCGTGTGTGTGATAGATGACGGTGACACCATGCTGGTGGAGGGGTTACGTGTGGCCCCGCAGGAGAGGGGGAAGGGCGTGGCAGGGGTGCTTCTGAGGTTCTGCTCACAGCTGGTCAAGTCCAAGTGGCCTGAGGTGAAGGTGACCAGGCTGACCCGCGACGACCAGCTGGGGCCCAAGGACTTTCAGAAGTACCGCCTCATCACCAAACAGGTAGGTATTGGTTAATTGGTTCATTTGTTGCTTGCCTGATTGGCTAATTGATTGATTCGTATTGTTAAGCCTTCCAAATTTCCTTCCAGTTATTTCTAGTCGTCCTATTTCTGACGAGAAACCATTATAACTCTAGTCCACTTGTGTCAGGAAATCATGTTCTACCAAAATGACACATTCCCCTTTCACAACAGTCTATTAACCAACCACACAACCTTCTCTTTACCCTATGTCTCTTCACCACCGCCTCTCTCCGAAAGGGCATCCTGCTAGTTCGCTTCAATGCCGAAGACCTCAAGCTCCGGCTCTCCGAACTGGGGCTGCATGTGACCCTCGCTCCCTCCTCTGAGGGTACCTCCCAGGGTTCTGACACCCCCCTGGTTCCCCCGGTCCTTCTGGACCTCAACGAGGCCCATCAGATGTTCCTCAACTCTGGCTTGATGTCCAACGTACTCCCTAACGCTACCATCGTCCAGGACTGGCAGCCGTTCAAGCCCCTACCCAGCAACATGGCCATTCTTCTGAAGAAGGTAAAATATTATATCATAATGAGAACCTCTGTGGAAATAAGTTGATTGACTTTATCGTGTTTGGGGTTGCAAAATTCCTGTAACTTTCCCCAAATTCCCAGGTTTCCCAGAAATCTCTGTTGGAAGACTCTTGGAATCAGGGGAAAATAAGTATCTGTAAAACTTGGGAAAGTTACTCTAATTTTGAAAACCAAAAGTTGTAAAAATCCTTGATTATTTTCAATGTATTGCTCTACTCCCATGGCTGAAGCAACTCTATACGTATTTCACATTTCTCAAATAAAATGAATTCATTCATTCAAGGACATCGACTGGATGGTGGACGACCGCGACGTCCCCGCCGTGGCCAGCCTCTGCACCCACCCCTTCCGGGTGCCTGGAGGTCCTTACCGAGTTGGTGACGACACGTACTACCTCAACATCGACGTGTTCGGTAAGGACATAGGCCTGGTGCTCCAGCAGTTCCTGAGTCACCTCCGGCGCCACACAGCCACCCTGAAGGGCTACGTCATGTGTCAGATGTTTCTGGATCCCCCCATGTGGAAACCCATGGTCGAATTCTGTCGCCAGACACTGAAGGTGGAGCTGGTTAAGGAATACACAGAGCAGTGCGTGGTCGAGTCGGATGTCATGTAGCTGGCAGAAGAGGAAGGAGGAAGAGGAAGAGGAGAAACAATATGAAGGAAAAAACGGGAAAAGTGGACAAATTCAGAAAATGTTTCAGAGACCCAATGAATGAACAAACCACATTCTCTTTAGAAAATGAAATGGGAAAGTTCCCAAAGAAACTTCGGAACGATTAGCAGCAACCTCCCTAAGCAAGTCTATAGTGAAACAACTTAGAAGCCGCATTAGATTTGCAATATATTTGATATTAACACTACCGCTAACAAAAATATTTTTGGGAAAAAAGGCAGTTATTCAAAATACCTTTTGACAAATTAGTTTCAATTAATTTCTCAGTCTTTTACCATTCAGTCATCGCAAAAATCTAACTCTTAACAACAGGAGTAACTTCATGCTAACGTTACTCCTTTAATAAAATAGAAAATGCAAGCTAGTTTATGGTATGTTATGCCGTTTAATCCTTTTTTTTGTAAATATAAAGTATAAATATGTACACATTCTGAATTGCAAATAAGTCTGCACAACTCTTGAGGCACTTTATTAAACCATATGAGCTGTTGTGCTAAAGTGCGAGTGATGAAGTGAGGAAGAGAGGAGTTGGTTTACTTTTAGAGATGACTGAATTTAACTGATTTAGAACGCATCACTCCCATCCATAGTCATGGTAGAAATCCTTTTGGACTTATTCTATCTAACACCAAATCCCCAAATACTGTCGAACAAACAACAGCCCTTCAGTGAATCTTACAGAGCATTTGCACGCTTATAATTCACACTAAATGGCTGAAAATGAACAGCTAGAAACACACTTAGCTCATAACAATGAAACCTGGCCAGTTATCTTTTAAAACAATTTAGTTGTCTTCGTAGTTTTTTTTTAACAGTCACTCAGTTTTGTTTTTTTAAGCACTTAACCATATTGCTAATTTATAGCTACTTTTCCAAGCGTACTTGAATGCGTCAGTAGTACGTAAAGAGGTAATATATTAACAGCAGAAGCTTTCTGGAGGCTGTCGTATAACAATGTGCAATCTAAGCTAACTCTATAGTAGATTGCTAACAATGTGAGAAAAAGGTAGATGTACTATACTCAAACAATTGAACTAATATAGTTGAGATTGACTTAGCATTAACAACATTGTTCGGTAGCTAGAGACATATTTCAATGGTAAACGTCGCCATCACAAATATTATCTGACAGCCTTTGTAAAGGTTCAATTCTAGTCCCTCGTGGTTGTTGAAAACATCAA
This sequence comes from Oncorhynchus gorbuscha, assembly GCF_021184085.1. NCBI lineage: Eukaryota > Metazoa > Chordata > Actinopteri > Salmoniformes > Salmonidae > Oncorhynchus > Oncorhynchus gorbuscha. The sequence continues at coordinate 23,435,071 of NC_060197.1, forward strand.
CATAGATACTACAGTCACGCTAAGACACTTCATATCCACTCTACGAAGCTGCGTAGCCACCCTAAGAAGCTTCATAAGCTTTGGTACATGGTAAGAGCTCAGCAAAGCAAATGGGACACAGTTTACTCTCAAAGGCCTCATAACCACTCTACAAAGCTTCATAGCCACTCTACTAAGCTTTATAAGCTTTTGGCTCTTTGCTCTTGAACGTTCCCTTTAAGAAGTGATGCTTTTGACATGACGTAGCACTGAACGAGCCTACATTGCAACCCCCAAATTGAGACTGAAGCCATCTAAAACCACTACAGAAGAGAGACTGTCCATTCTATGGACTCTCCAACCTGCCCTCGTTGTAAAAGGGACCTTGTTGTAAGGGATGAATTGGACGGAGGAAGAGAATATCTTTTTTTATTTGTTTGGTACACTGAACCTTGTCTGGACACCCCATCTGTCATCCTCCTGTCTTTCCAAGACGAAAGGTTAAACACACTCACACATGATGAACTGAAGGATTGGACTGGATCGATATCGGACGATGGATGGACAAGATGCCTGGAGAAAGTGGAATGAAGAATGAAGCAAATGTCATAGCGGATTCCATATTCGTCAAAGCAAAACAGAAACAACGAAACAATGCTTTGTCAAGGCTGATGATGATTTTCTCAGTTCTTTTGAGAAGCACTTTCTATTTTTTTTCCACCCATTGAAGAAGCAGATCTGGACTGACCCCCCCTTTTTTGCTGCAGCTAGTCGTGAGGAAGAGGAAGATGAAGATTTTTAGCAACCCGAATCCAGTGGTGAAGAGTAGTACACAAGCAATCCCACATAGATGTATTTTTTAACAAGATTGGCATTCACATTCTAGCCCATTTACATCTACCCAATGCATACACTCCACCCCCACCCGTCTCTGCATACACTCCCCACCCGTCTCTGCATACACTCCCCCCCCCAGACAAATAATTTCTGAGAAATTCTCCATGATATGGGAAGGTAGAGCTTTTCCTCACAATCAAGAACAACCCCTCTCTCATTCTCTCGTTCTTCATGAATAGATTCAAGACCAATTAAAAGCCACCGAGTTTAAACCATCATTATGTAGATTATCGCCAACTCTTGGCTGGTCAAAGGTAAGGGGCCCTGGTTGTGCTGTCATATCCATGCTGGCCATCTGGTGTATGTAAATGGTCTTGGAGAGCCTGCTTTCCTGCTGCTAGTGTGTGAACAGAGGACCAGATGATGAGGGTTTTTACTATTCATGAAACTTAAGCAAAACGTTATTAACCTAATATCAACATTACTTGGCTTCTTGTTCATAAAACCTATTCAGAAAACCGCCGAGTTACTTGTGGCTCCGTAGGATTACACAAGTGAGTAATAGTTTTTAGTTGGTGTTGGACGTTCGTGAGTAGAGATCCATGTATTTACGGGAAAGCCATTGAGATGGGAGAGGAGGAGCTAATTTGTCTCTCTGATAAGACGGAAGAGTGTATCCACATTTGAAAAATCCTCTTTTCCCTTCAGTCCAGTTCCACACCCCATATCTGTATTTTTGTCTGCCTGTCCGTCTGTCTGCACAACTGGCAAATGGGAAGCAGTTCTACTGTTCCTTCCTGGTCTCCGTAACAACGGAGCTCCCTGGTCTCCGTAACAACGGAGCTCCCTGGTCTCCGTAACAACGGAGCTCTCCGTTCTTAAAAGCATCCGAAGTGACAGTGAGGAGTGTGATATAGCTTTCTTATAGTAACACGGTGTCATGGTAGTGGGACGCCGGTGGACGTTGCGTGGTCTCAGATAGACTGTGTTGTATTGTATACCCATAATACCTTGCAAAGTCCACAGACCCACGAATCCAATGATTTTCCAAGACCATATGGCTAAATTGGATACCACAGCACGGCACAAGGATACGACAGGGAGGATGTATTTGGTTGGAGGGTGAACACGCTTGGTAAACTTACTATATCTGATATGATACGCACGCACACACACACACACACATACACGCATCAAATCCACACAAAAGGAAATTGCAACCTTCCCAAAAAAACTGCCCCTCATCCCCATCACGCCCATGCAATCTATTGCCCAGATGCCCACTTACCCCCGCAACAACATGCCCTAATCTATGTTGTATCTACTACCACAGAGACAAGGTTGTTGTCATACAAACTGCCTCAGTGCCCAACATAACCACCCAGGAAAGACTGTCTATACCCATGGTCTCCATCTTCATCTTAGACTATACAAACGGTTGTCTGGTGAATTGGTGATTTGTCTGTGTCGTCTAGTATATTGATATATATTTGACCTACAGATATGTGCACAGTATTTCAGAGGGATGTTGGATTCAGTATGTATATTTTGTCTTGGGACTTATTTGATTATTTGTAAAGGTATGTTGGGTTGTGTGTTTGAGGGAAATCTGGAAGGACAAAGTTTGGTAGTGATCCAAAGAGATTGGATTGGTTCTAGACTGCTTCACAATGAATTTGTCTCCCATCAGATAATTCAGATTGATCAAAAGACTCTACAGCAGATAATCCACGCTGATCTATCCTTGTACTCAGAGATATTCTCTCGAGAAGTACAAGTCATCCACTGTTCTGAAACATTCTAAACAAACTCTCCTCCCTCCCTTGTCCCCCAGAGCACACAAACACAGCAAAGAGAATGAATGGTGTTTAACCAACAGCCTTAGGGTTTCCTAAAGCACTGTGTAGTAGTATGTGACATGCACTTTACATGTGAAAGCTACTGTATGGATATGTACTAAACCAAGAAGAGGGTACTTCATACTCTAACCATCCCTGATAGCGCTGATTTGATTCGTTTTTTTTTTAAATACAGCGAGTTTACTGTTACTGTGCTACCATTGAGTCGGATCTCGGTCTAATGATGGTAAAGTAAGCATTTTGTTCAGCCCGATTCATTCGCCCTCTGCCGCTGTGATTGTGTTGGGGTGGGCAGCAGGGCAGCGAATGAAACGAGGGTCTGTTCAAAATGATTGATGGAGTGTTGGGAATGGAATGGAAAGATGAACGGGAACACTCGATAGTGTTCTAATGTTGTCTGTCTCGCTGTCGTCAACGGCGATGTTAATCAGCCATGGTTACAATCGCCACGGTTACGCAACTCAGAGCAAAGATAAGATCTCCGTTGTGAATTAATTCTTTCTCGTTATGAATCTGATTAGATGCTTAATTGGTTGATTAAACATAATAGTCATACATACTCATTATTGATCACATTTGATGTACAAACAGTGCTTTGATTTACAATTCTGGTGACTGTTGATGGCTGGTTATCATCTTGCTGTGGGTTTGTGTTCTCCAATTGTACAAATTGTTAATTTTGTCTGAGATTCTTTAGTTTGTAAAAATTATTTCATCTTCTACTAATTATTTCCTCTTATCTAACCAGTATTCTTCCAGCATCCCATTTTTTTTTTCATTTTAATTCCTCACCCATGTTCACCTTTTTCTTAAAACCACTCAACATTTAATCTCTTTAAATCTAGATTTGGTCATTTTGAATGCAGAGATGGTTGTTATTAAAAGCCTGAGCTGTCATGAAGTAGATAGAGCGGAGACGTGTTACGGTTGTTAGCATTTTGTCTGATAGGGAAGCATGAAAGGTGCCATGGGATGTGTTTCAAACACAGGGAAGATGTATTGTCTCGAACCTGTATTGGTAACATTGCTTGTTCCCAGATCTGTAGGTGTTTCAGCCATCTCCTCTGTCTATGACAGTCAGAAAGTTGATTAAAACACATACTGATCTGGGACCAGTCTAGTGGCTAGTGGTAGCTATGCTTGGTGGTGGAGAAGAGAGAGTAAAGGGTGTTTAGGAAATGGCTTTTCACTTCTACTTTTTTCTTGGCCTGGTCGCAAAGACAGACGAGGGAAGGAGAGATGGGGGAGGTCATAGAGGATATGGGGTTGAGGGAAGGAGAGGTCAGGGAGAGCAGGAGGGGAAGGAGGGATGGTGTGGGGGTTGTGGAAGAGGAGATTAGAGTAGAGTAACAGGAGTCGCTCTCTCTCTCTCTTTATTATTGCATTACCACTTTGGTAATTAAAGGGCGTAAGAGGTTGGAAAAACCAGGGGCGGATGGTTACAGTAGGAACTGTAGACTCTACTGTACCCCAGGCACCCTGAAAACATTCCGTGAAGCTTTGTAGCCACACTAAGGTGCTTTATAACCACTCTATGAAGTTCCATACTGTAGAGTCTAAACTTTTACCCACATGTTTGTGGGTAAAAGTTCAGGCAAAAACGTGTGTGTGTGTGTGGGGGGGGGGGGGGGAGACAGAGATAGCAACAGAGGAAGAGGTGTATGACAACTGAGGACGAGGCCAGTCAAACTATTTATACATACATACTACCATTGACATGTATCCACACTATGTGTCCTTGTAGACACTTCAGCAGGGCTCTCCAACCCTGTTCCTGAAGAGCTATCCTCATGTAGGTTTTCGCTCCAACCCCAGTTGTAACTAACCTGATTCGGCTTATCAGCCAGTGATTAGAATCAGGTGCGCTATTTTAGGGTTGGGAGTGAAAACCCACAGGACGTTAGCTCTCCAGGAACAGGGGTACAGCCTGTGTCTCATTGGCAGTGCTGTGAGTGATAGGTTGTCTTTTCTGGTCACCAGTTATTTCGACCGGGTTACATTTTTCACACAACCAGTGTTGTGTTCACATCTGCTATCCAGGGCAACTAGAGAACCAGGAAGTCAAGTGAAAGCGCTATGCTGTTCTGTATGCAGGGTGAGGCTGTGTCCGGAATGACACTCTATTCCCTACATAGTGCACTAGTTTTGACCAGAGCCCTTATCAAAAGTAGTACACTATATAGGGCAAGGATGGGCAACTGGCGCCGCCCCCTTTTGATGGCCCTCGGATCAATTCAGTTGGGATCTTAACTTACTGTTGCAAGTTAGAATAGTAGAATACACAAGGTTCTCTGCTCTGCTGGCCAGTATTTATCTCCGCTCATACACAAGTAATAAAGGGCTAGTGTACTAATTTGATAGAGAAAATGTATTTTAATATATAAAAATTTAAATTAGATTTTTCATGGGGTGTTGAAGTACTCTCAGCACCCCTACTTCCCGCAACTATGCAAACATTTCTCTCCACCCCATGGCAAAATGTGTAGAATTGCAAAAAAGTACTTCTAAAAATTCTAAAATGTTCTCTCAGCTGTCAAGAGGGGGGCTGCTAAAATAATTTGCTGCCAATGTGGTGGGGGGTACGCACATATGGGTACGCAGACCCACGAGTAACTGTGGTCCCTCATGACGTGTTCTGTTTTTTTGTGTCCCCAACCCCATCAAAGTTGCCCATCCCTGATATAGGGAATAGGGTGCCATTTCAGACACACGGTCAGGGTTTCCTTTCAAGACTAAAAGACATTTAATCCCCTATGGGGAGGTAAGAACCAGCAAGGTTTGTATTTATATATATAGACTAACTCCACATGGAGATGGAGTTGAAGGCCCATCGCCTGCTGATGGCAGGATAAATGATACAGTAAGGGGCCCTAAACACACACACACACACACTTTACATGCGTCGACGTGAACACAGGCAGGAATGTCTATCCCTCTCCTGAACTGCTTACTGCTTATCCAGCAACACTGAAGAGACAGTTAGCTAGAGTTTCAGACAGACTTTCTCCCCGTGTGCATGCCTGCGTGTGTGTGCGTAATCTGTCGATGTGTCGCAGTGTCTGGTTGCACGGGGAGAGAGACAGAGACCCTTTTCAGTCAAATAGGGCAATGGTCTCCTTACCGAACCACCTGATCCGCTACTGTCTCAGCGGGTTGTGAATGGAAAGACTCCTCCTCCGTCCCAATTGGCACCCTATTCCCTCTGTAGTACACTACTTTTGACCAGGGCCCCCATAGGGCTCTGATCAAAAGTAGTGCACTATGTAGGGAATATGGTTCCATTTAGGACAATGGCTCTGTAAAGAGAGAACAGGAGAAGGGGAATAAGAGGAGAAGGGGGGGGGAGGTTAGGAAAGAGAGATGTGTAGGGTTTTTCGGACGCTTATCTCGAGTTTGGAAGGGGAGAAGTGGGAACGGGGGGAGAGGTTAGGAAGAGAGAGAGTTTTTCAGATGCTTGTCGTGGGTTTTGGAGGGAGCCAGACGGATACCTACTGTCTACTTTTATGACTGTTGGAAGCCGCTGCTGGTGGATGTGGTTTTGGCTCCAATGCGTGAAGCTCTGGATGTTGGAATGGACTCTGTGTCGAGGGTATAATGACAGGATAATAGTCATTAATGGGTAAATTATAGCTAGGCTTGGAATGGATTCAGACAGTGCTGCCATTGATATCGAGTAGCCAGGAGTAGCGCAGTTGTACACAGACATGCACATGTAATACACACATGTAACATATGTAATACACACATGTAACATATGTAATACACACATGTAACATATGTAATACACACATGTAACATATGTAATACACACATGTAACATATGTAATACGCACACAAGCACATACTGTAACATGTCAAATTGATCATAATCCCATGTTTCTATATTTTCTAAATGGATGAAAGCACCTACCCATCATGCGTGTTTGATCATCGCCCTGTCCTGGGAAAGTGTTTTTTACATTTGTTTTGTTTTCCTTTGTTTTTTTTCCATCCCCTTCTTCTTTACGTTTATTCCTCTTCCTCTGAACCCTGAAAGAGTCTTACATCTCCTCATTCAACTCAAGGTTCATTTAAGACAAAATCTTCATCTCAGTCAAAGACAGAAATGCAGGCGTAAGTTTGTGTCAAAATGTTGTCCGCGCCTGGGAAAAGTAATTAAGACGAGAAGCACAAATGAAAGCTTAATGTTTTTTCGAATGATAAATTCAACTGAAACTGTCATTCAAACAAAACACTTTCCACTGAAACCACAAGCAGAACTAAGAGGTTTCAAGTCTTTTCCTCTTCATTTCCTTTCCGAGGGGGAGATAAAAGAAAATGATATAAAGTGACTACTTGACCATACTGCCCCATGCCAATGTCTCTTCGAACTGTGAACAACTACTGTATTGTGCTTTTGTGCATTTATATGTTATGACTGTTGATGAAAAATACTGTAAGGAACATGGGAGTGGAAGAAACCCTAGGAATAGAAACATGGCGGCCGTTACCATTGATTTGAATGGGGATGGCCATTCTAGGTATTCTATCTCTATGGGTGAAACGCAACTGGACCCTCTACCCCATTTATCTGTGACCATGCATATAGCCTCTGTGTTGTGATAACTAATCGTGCGAACCGTGCTATGTGCATGTTATCCAACCCAAAGTAGCACTGACTGTCTTGCACATGAAATACAGTATGTACCCTTCTTGCATACAATTGTAAATAGCCTAAAAATCTATCTATCAGAGAGGAAGTCTGAATATGGACTTTTAGAAGAAGACAAGACACACCATATTGTAATTTTGTATGTTTGAACAGTTTAAAAGAGGTTTTAGATGCTATATGCACTTTAAGATTAAAACAAACACGAAAACAGTTTCCGGTTGCGTATCCATACCCAAGTTCTGGAAAAATGTTAAGTGGGATTGATTTTTCTGTAACAACAGACCGGGGTGGGGGGGATTTCTGTGTAACACCAGACGTGGTCATTCAGTGGGGTTTCATTCAAGTCACTTCAAAGGTCTCAGAGCTTCCTGATCAAATGGTCCACCACCACATTCATTCCTCAGGTAATCTTGAGTGAATACTCTTACTTACTCCCTTTCCTTCTTTCTTTCTTAATTACATCCAAAGATGTAAAGCAAAGAAACAGCATACTATGATATTATTCTCCCTATTAAGTGGAATAATCCCACCCGAATACTGGGGTGTTCTGGGTCCAAATGTCAGTTAAAGTCAAACCAAAGTCTTCTCAGATGGTCTCCCAGGCAACAACAACACAGCCCCATCTGTCAAACTATACTATTGTTATAACGTCACAATCAGAATTGATTATCTATCATATTAAGGTTGAAACACAGCTTCTCTGTATGACCAACTGTAAAAAATTGAAAGGAAAAAATATCATCGTAAATGTACATGTACAGAAATTGAATGATGGCAATTACTGCTGTGCCTGAAAGTGACTCAACAATCTCCTTTATTAGAAATAATAAGAGATATTTGGAGATTTCAAGATTAGGTGTATCTGGAGACGCCTTTAAAGTTAACAAATAGACAGCTTTGGTCAAAGACATGGCCATTGCTGTTCGTGATTGTTTTTGTTCTTCAACATCAAAAAAATGAAAAGCGGCAAAATATTCACACGTACCTTGACAAACTTTCCCTTTAGGGGGTCCATCTAAATGACCAATGTCTGAATGAACATACAAATACATATGTTATGTAGACATGGGCTACATGAAAGTGCCAAGACCTTGACCCCTGCTCGGAACCACCAAGGTCATAAGGTCAAAGGTCATAGAGCAAAGGTTAAGGTGCTGGAGTTTTCATATAGCCCTTTTTTTCCCTTGATATGGCTGCAGCTGTCGAGTTTCACCTAGAGTCTCACGATTATATACGGACGCAGAGTATAGTGTGGAATATATTGTGCGTTGAAGCCTATATGCCACTGCCTCAACAGTTATAACAGGTTATAACCTGCAATCAGGTTATACTGATCAATTCATGCTAGTATTATAGGATCCTGAGTGATAAAAGTCAGGATATACTGTACATTTATTAGTCTAATAACTTTACAGTTTAAAGTCGTTTTAGTGAGACTTCTTATTGGATTTACAGCTGTGTGTCTGCCGAGGGTTACATACAATAATCAAGCCAAGTTGGTTATTTGAAAAAAATGTTTTCCTTTATTTTCTCTTTTTTTTCTCTCTTATTAATATTTTTTTTTTATACCCAACTTTCCCTGCTTATTCTCAAGCGGTGATTTGGAGAGAAAAAAAACAGATTGAAAAAAACAAACAATTTAGTTTATTTATTTATTATTATTATTGATTATTATTATTCCGTTTTCAGAAGAGAAAACCATTTGTGAGACTGACAGATGCAAAACTATTTTAAATACAATAATTTAAAAAAAACAACAACTTTACAATCGACGAGAGGTCTAATTGAGCGTGTTGTTTTTATCCACCTCGAATGCAAAATGTGTGAATGTTGGGGAGTGACGAGGGGTTTGGCACAGAAACGTGGCTAGGTTTACACTGAGCAAAATGACGAAGTTCAAACATACAAGATAAATACTTGAGAAACCTCATAGGACAATACTTAAGATATGCATTTTGACTTTGTCTATGGCAGTATGTTTCTGTATTGACCAAGTGATTGAGTTATGCATTCTTTTAACACGTTATTCTTTACTAAGGAGGGAAGCTAGTATTATTTGGGGGGCGAGTATACGCTTAGATTATGGGACACAGAGGTAGAAGTTAAAGTTTCATGACTTTACACACACACACACACTCACAAAAGGATTTTTCGGTGTAAACCTAGCCATATACTTACATGTAATACAATATTTTTTTTAAACACTGTATAATCTTAAAGTGATGGCTACAAAAGGGGAAGTAGTATTGACTGGTAACATTTCTTTCCTTTTTACATTTTTTTGCTTGCGTTTATATAATATTGTTGTAGTAGTAGTAATCTGTGAAGAAAATTGTGTATTTCAACATACCTCCCTTTCTCTCCATTGTTAGAATAGGTAGTTTAACCAAGGACGTTTTAACATCTACAAACATCTAAACCTTATTACATGTATAATGCAACAGTAGATATTGTGACATTGTTAAAGACAGAACAGCAGTAAAACACAGAGACGTTGTGTAACTGTAGAAACATTGTGAAGCCATTCTAACATTGTGATGATAATAGCAAACTGAAGTCCGGGCTGCTTATGTGTGTAGTAGTATTTGAGTAATATTTGAGTAGTATTTGAGTAGTATATCTGTAGTGATATATTGTTTCTTATAGGATAAAAGCGAACAATGCAAGACTAACAGGGAACAGAACAGAAATGTTAGAAATGTTCGAGAATGAAACAGCACTACAGACTCTGACGTTTTCAGAAGTTCTTTGTTGATTGTTTCTTTATGATTTTTTTTGTTCCTTAGTCCCCCCCTCAACTTTCTCTGTTTTGATATTTGCCTTTGTTGGGTGTTGTTAGGTTTAAAAAAAAGGAAAAGAAACACGAAAAGAAAAAAAAAAAGAGAAAACAACAAGTGCATGCCAGAATGTTAGGCTCTTTCTATATATTAAAAGAGCTCACTTTTTTTGTGTTAGACTTATAGATATTTACAAGGACAAAAAAAAAACAAAAAAAAAACAAGAACAATAAAGGTGGGGTGGTGAGATGTGTGTGTTTTACAGGGGCACAGACAACAAACAAACAAAACGCCACGACAATGTGAGAGTGTAACACAAGGGTTATTATGCACCACAATGTACAAACACACACAAACATAAAGAAATCAAAACAGATAGCATACCCATTGAACATAAATCACACAAAAAGACACGTGTGTAGGCTTCGGGCTACATTTACCATTTTCTTTCTTCCTTTCTTTCACACACACTCTCAAACATACAACACACACAGTAGAATGTATTGGGGGTCCAAAAAAAAAGATCAGAGTTAAGTTGACGTTTTGGTGAAAACATTTGTAAGCATGGTCTGAAATGTTGATGCCGGACAAGGCTTGACGGGTGGAAGATTTAAAAACGAGAGTGTTATCTGTTTATAGCGTTAACTCAACCACCAACAAAACTATGACATTTTCAATGGCACCACAGTATCAGAACTATCCTTTTCTCAAATGTACTGTATTTATATTTCAGTGGTATAGGCAATGGTTCAGTGGTATAGGCAATGGTTCAGTGGTATAGGCAATGGTTCAGTGGTATAGGCAATGGTTCAGTGGTATAGGCAATGGTTCAGTGGTATAGGCAATGGTTCAGTGGTATAGGCAATGGTTCAGTGGTATAGGCAATGGTTCAGTGGTATAGGCAATGGTTCAGTGGTATAGGCAATGGTTCAGTGGTATAGGCAATGAATGGTTCAGTGGTATAGGCAATGGTTCAGTGGTATAGGCAATGAATGGTTCAGTGGTATAGGCAATGGTTCAGTGGTATAGGCAATGGTTCAGTGGTATAGGCAATGGTTCAGTGGTATAGGCAATGGTTCAGTGGTATAGGCAATGGTTCAGTGGTATAGGCAATGGTTCAGTGGTATAGGCAATGAATGGTTCAGTGGTATAGGCAATGGTTCAGTGGTATAGGCAATGGTTCAGTGGTATAGGCAATGGTTCAGTGGTATAGGCAATGGTTCAGTGGTATAGGCAATGGTTCAGAGGTATAGGCAATGGTTCAGTGGTATAGGCAATGGTTCAGTGGTATAGGCAATGGTTCAGTGGTATAGGCAATGGGCAAAGTAGTTGATGTGTGGCAGGGCACAGAGAGAGAGAAAGAGAGAGAGAGAGAGAGAGAGAGAGAGAGAGAGAGAGAGAGAGAGAGAGAGAGTCAGCATGGAAGACCAATCTGATTTAAATTGTCCATAAAAATGGCATCCGTTAGAAGGAGTTCTGGGTCACACACACATATATACACACACACATACATACACACACACATTTTTGGGTTATGGCCTTGGCCCCAACACTGGGTTTGATGGAGCCATTACTAAACAACACAACACTATAGCCAAGCAGTGGCATATAGGCCTCAGGGACACATTCTGTTGGAACTCAATGTTTAATGCAAAATGCAAAAATAAGACTTGGTCAATACACAACAATACAATGGCATAAAGGACAAGCTGGACCTTATCTCAACGGTTATAACACGTTATAAAAGGTTATATAGAGGTTACATGATTATTCACGTCATTATGTAACGGTTATAACACGTTATAAAAGGTTATATAGAGGTTACATGATTATTCACGTCATTATGTAAAGGTTATAACACGTTATAAAAGGTTATATAGAGGTTACATGATTATTCACGTCATTATGTAACGGTTATAACACGTTATAAAAGGTTATATAGAGGTTACATGATTATTCACGTCATTATGTAACGGTTATAACACATTATAAAAGGTTATATAGAGGTTACATGATTATTCACATCATTATGTAATGGTTATAACACGTTATAATAGGTTATATAGAGGTTACATGATTTTTCACGTCATTATGTAACGGTTATAACACATTATAAAAGGTTATATAGAGGTTACATGATTATTCACGTCATTATGTAACGGTTATAACACGTTATAAAAGGTTATATAGAGGTTACATGATTATTCACATCATTGGCAGGGCACAGAGAGAGAGAGAGAGAGAGAGAGAGAGAGAGAGAGAGAGAGAGAGAGAGAGAGTCAGCATGGAAGACCAATCTGATTTAAATTGTCCATAAAAAATGGCATCCGTTAGAAGAGTTCTGGGTCACACACACATATATACACACACACATACACACACACATTTTTGGGTTATGGCCTTGGCCCCAACACTGGGTTTGATGGAGCCATTACTAAAAACAACACAACACTATAGCCATATGTAATGGTTATAACACGTTATAAAAGGGTATATAGAGGTTAGATGATTTTTCACGTCATTATGTAACGGTTATAAAAGGTTATATAGAGGTTAGATGATTTTTCACGTCATTATGTAACGGTTATAACACGTTATAAAAGGTTATATAGAGGTTACATGATTATTCACATCATTATGTAATGGTTATAACACGTTATAATAGGTTATATAGAGGTTACATGATTATTCACGTCATTATGTAACGGTTATAACACATTATAAAAGGTTATATAGAGGTTACATGATTATTCATGTCATTATGTAACGGTTATAACACGTTATAATAGGTTATATAGAGGTTACATGATTATTCATGTCATTATGTAACGGTTATAACACATTATAAAAGGTTATATAGAGGTTACATGATTATTCACGTCATTATGTAACGGTTATAACACGTTATAATAGGTTATATAGAGGTTACATGATTATTCACGTCATTATGTAACGGTTATAACACATTATAAAAGGTTATATAGAGGTTACATGATTTTTCATGTCATTATATTTTTCAATACTCAACAATATAATGACACACTTAACATAGAGGTCAAAAGGATGGCTATATGGAGGTTATAAAAGGTTACCAGATTTTCCATGTCATTATGGTTTGAAATGACACACTAGCCCACTAAATATCAGGGTTTTATAAGTCAAGGTTGTTGTTTCTCGGGCGGCTGTAAAAGTATTTGCCGGGGAAAAATTGACAGTAGCCTACTTTGGGTAGATGGTTGGAATACAACAGTAAATCAGTGTGGGAGTACGTGGCTGTGTGTGTGTGTGTGTGTGTATGTTGTGCTCTCTGCGACCAAGAAAATAAACAAATAACCCCTCCACCCTCCCCCACTCAAAAAACAAAGCACAGAGATAATCTAGTTTTGTGGGTAGAAAGAGGACTGCATTTGGTCCTCTGTTTTTTTTATATTTTCAGGTGCCCAGTGTGTGGGTGTGTGGGTGTGTGTGCATGCGTGCATGCGGGAGCTCTTACCAATGCGTCTGTGACACGACTCATGGATTTCATTCTCTCTCTCTCTCTCCCATATCTATTCCTCTCTGTCTGTTTTATATTTAAAACACACCAACCCATCAAAAGCTATCTGCTGTATAACACCTTTAAATAACACAGGACCCGTTGAATAACGGGAGCACTTGAACAACTTTAACTGCAAATGGTAATAGAAATGTATAAGATTCCAATGGTGTCTATGGTCTCTCATCTGCTCTGACATGGTTGTGGGTTAATTTAAGGGGGGGGGGACAACAAATGGCTGTAAATGACAACCTGCAATAGCCAGATCACACTCCCTGGAGAGGGAGATGGAGAACGAGTGAAAGACAGGGAGGAATAGCGACGGAGAAATTGGGCGGGGAAAAGCTAGAAACAAGAAGAGAGGGAGCCAAAATTGCTTTAAAGAAAAAACATCACACAGTAGAGTTTAGGGCTAACCACCAGATTAGGGCTTAGGGCTAGATTCAATTTGGATCTCGGAAGAGCCGCGCTATGGCGTGAGACTGCATTTACTTGAAACGCTGCGTGCCCTATGTTGGCTCAATCGGAAATGACCTCATTTCAATCGCGCTAGAACGCAGATTTTCCTCGATCCGGGTTGAATCTAGCCCTATGGTTAATTTTGGGCAACAAATAGGAACAGAGAACAGGAAACAGAAAGAGAGAGGCTTTTATTAACGGTTGGGGATAAACACCACTTGGGTTTATTTCTGGTAGCAACAAATGGTGTCCATGTTTGACAGGTGGGGTTAGACGGGGATGATCCACCAGTGCCAGCTGACCCCACATGGTGGCCCCCTCACTGGGAGAGACAGATAGACAGCACCCTCCCACAACCCTGAACCTAAACCCAACCACCTCTACCAGGGTGCGGCTAACACTCACACTGGGGACAGACAGATGGACAAATGGATCCATTTGGTATGTGTATGGAAGGGGTGGAGGGGTTGATATTTGTTGGGTTGGGTGTGTTGTTTTCTGCCTGCAATTAGCAATGGCCATTCAGTATTCCTTTTGAGGTTTTAATTGGGCCAGACCACACAGGAGACACTGATAGGCACAAACAAACACACACACACACACACACACACACACACACACACACACACACACACACACACACACACACACACACACACACACACACACACACACACACACACACACACACACACACACACACACACACACACACACACACACACACACACACACACACACACATAGATAGACTCAGAGCTGCACTCAGACTGGGAAGAGAATCAATGACAATTTGGGGCCCTACAGAGGGGGAACGTGGTTGACCAGGGGTGGTTAAGACAGGGAAGAGTTGTACATCTTTTCCAATTGATTTAGTGGAGTGTTATTTTAGAACGCTTTAGAAGAATACTCCTTTTGAGTCTTCAAGCTACCTTGCTCTTTTATTCATATTTTTTTTTATTGATTTAGCATAGACGTGTCTTTCTTCAAGATACATAGCAACCAGTCTACCTACTGTACAGTGTTCTAACCCCTGGCCATAGCAACACCACACAGACGGTTACTCTTACAGAATTACACTCAATGAATATCTTAGGTGACGATCTCATCACTTTACAAGGTGGCAGGTCCAGTAACATGTACTGTTAACACACACACACACACACACACACGCAGTCTTGTATAACTAACCTTCTGGGGACACACAATTCAGTCCCATTCAAAATCCTATTTCCCCGAACCCCTAACCTTAACCCTTACCCCAAAACCTAACCTTAATCCTAACCCTAAGGTCCTTACCCCAAACCTAATTCTAACCTTAACCCTAAACTCCCCAGAAATAGCATTTGACCCCAGATGGTCAAATGTCTGTTTATTTACTTTTCTTGTGGGGACTTCTGGTAGACTTCATAGTTAAACACATCCACACACGTACAGTTAAACAACAACAGTTTTCACTTTGAGCTGCATTTTGTGTACGAGATATCCTATAGGCTACAGATAACGTTCATTTATGTATAATGTACTGTAGGTACACAGTAGTCACATGCACTGTGGGTAGGGACTCAACACAGACGGACACAAGTATGACCACGAATGCTCTGCAAGGGGATGAGTGTTGTTCTATGCCGCTGTATATATCCATTATCAGGATATTGTCTCATATGACGTGCTTCTTTCCATGCATTAAACTGTAGCGCATATAGGGTTTATAAATAGTAGCAGGATATGGTGTTTATGCACACACACACACACACACACACACACACACACACACACACACACACACACACACACACACACACACACACACACACACACACACACACACACACACTCTGATCATTATTATTTAGATTTTGCAGATCAATTTAGGATATAGTATGAATACCTCGTAACCATAGTCAATAACTCGTTGAAATGGTCTACCAACAATATGACATTTCATTTAGATCCAATTCATGTATCATACACGTTGTATTTTTCCATCCAGGGCCATATTGAAGCCCTGCTCTGCACAGACAGTAACACATCGTGTGTATGCAAAGACACACACACACACACAGCCGTACACACCGAGTGAGTAATGTGTCACGTGAATTTACAGCCCTCTAGCTGCTGCAAACACCGGATGGCATCGAACGCACAATAATCCCACCATGGCACTGACACCCCAAGGTTGAATGCCACTGTGTGTGTATATAATGCCAGTGGACCAGACAATAACCCAGTGGAATTTTCCTCTCCTCCTCTCCCTCCCCCTCTACGCCCCCGCTCCTATACACCCCCACCCAATTGCACTGTGGGGGAGGAGTGGAATTCTGATTGGACAGAGTTGGGGCAACTGTGGGAGGGGAGTTGTGTGTGTGCGCGTGCATGTAGTTTGTGGTGTATGTGTGTGCACGAGGCATGCTGGCACAGTTATCCCAGCTGGCAGTGTCTCTCTGAGCCCCTGGGCATTCATGCCAAGCTCATGGCTCAGCATCAGAGAAGAGGAGCGGAAAAGGAGGATGGGATGGAGGATACTGTAGGACTACAGGCTGATGTAACAAACGGCCCCGCAGCGCATCGAGCCTCCCCTCTCCTCATCCCCCGATACACACACACACACACACACATATATCTCTTTAATCATTATGAGCAGACTGTAGGCGAGGCAGATAGAACATATAGGGAGGGACAAGGGATTACACCAACCTACATAGTCTTTACTAAGTGGTGACATATCTATATAGAATATCTATGTATTAGATATTAGCGGCTAATTACTTCCTAAGACCTGCAGGTATACAATGTATATATCCCAATCTGTGTCTGTCTGGTCCTTCTTTGTAATCTTAGCGATAACATCAAAACTAAATAAACACATATATAAGTTCCTGCAACAAGATAGTTTATAATACACATGGTCATGCTGTGCCAACTGAGGTCACAGTGTAGCGTGTGTGCATGTGTGCCAGCATGACTATGTGCGTGTATGCATGCGTTACTAAGTGCCTGTGTGTGAGTGTATCACTGCTCCACTACTTCAATGTGAGAACCATGTGTGTTTGTACAGCACTGCAGAGGACTCTTCCCCACAGTCGTGAAGCTGAATGTGTGTGCGTGCGTGTGTCATGACGCTGAAACTGAAGTCTCTTCAAGCATAATATTCCCTCCCAGACCGGAGGATAGAACCAGGATGGACAGATGGGGGGAGGGGGGGATAGAGGGTGGGACAGAGATGGAGATACGAGAGAGATGGAAGGAAGGAGGAAGGGACGTAGACAGAGAGAAGAGGAAGTGGGAGAGGGAACCAGACAGGGAGAGGGAGGATTAAATAGAACCTGGAACATTTTGGGTGATCATCAACACTAAGTAGTAATAATAGAAGTGAGATGAATATATGTACTCCAAGGGAAGTCACCTAGAACAGATCAAAGTGTTTAGAAGGGGAATTATTATACAATAAGGAGAATAAGATTTAGGGCTTTACCCTTGTCTTGCGTGCTTATGTGTGTATGTGATTGATTTTATTTGATTAGGATCCCCATTGGCCGACGCCAATGGCGACAGCTAGTCTTACTGGGGTCCGACACATAACAAAGAAAGACATTACAGGAAAAAAAAGAGTTTACAATTTACATACATTTAAAAACATGAACATGTAGTGTGTGTTTGCACCTATCAGTTACAGATCCATGTCGGTACATGCACACAACAAGTAGGTCACGTGGGGGAGAGCCATCGTGCCATTTGTTTTTGAAACCAGGTTTGCTGTTCACTTGAGCTATATGAGATAGAAAGGAGTTCCATGCAATCTTGGCTCTGTAAAATGCTGAACATTTCCTTGAATTTGTTCTGGGCTTGGGGACTGTGAAAAGACCCCTGGTGGCATGTCTGTTGGGGTAAGTGTGTGTCAGTGCTGTGTTTATGTTGACTATGCAAACCACAAGAAGTGATGCAGTCAGTCTTTCCCCAACTCTTAGCCAAGAGGGACTGGCATGCATATTATTGAACAAATAAAATACAATTCTAAATCATTTTAAGATGTTAAGCAAAATGCTTATGTTCCTGGAGAACAGTCCATTAATACCTAACAATACACAACAATACAGAAAAATCCAAAAAAGGAATTAAGAAATATAGAAATATTAGAACGAGCAATGTCAGAGTCCAGAATATAAAAAGTGTATTCAGAAAGTATTCAGACCCCTTCCCTTTTTCCACATTTTGTTACGCTACAGCCTTATTTTAAAATGGATTACATTGTTTTCCCCCCTCATCAACCTACACACAATACTCCATAATGACAAGGCAAAGACAGGTTTTTAAAAAACAGAAATACCTTATATACATAAGTATTCACAACCTTTGCTATGAGACTCGAAATAGAGCTCTGGTGCATCTTGTTTCCATTGATCATCCTTGAGATGTTTCTACAACTAGAATGGAGTCCACCTGTGGTAAATTCAATTAATTAGACATGATTTTGAAAGGCACACACCTGTCTATTGTCATGACGTTGCCTTGTTGGGGGAGGTTTATGACCCCCATAAATACCTTTCCCCCTTTTCTCTCCACTCTACAGAATGGACTCTTGGAAAGCCCTTTGTTAACATAGATAGAGTATGGTAACATAAAAAGGTTGGGGAAAATAATAATATTTCTGTAATCCAACCAGTTGGTACTTAAAGAATATGATATCAGATCAGTTGGTGTCTAGGACATTATATCTGATGATAGGACAACATAAATTGTTTCTTGGAAAGTCTACACATTCTAGTTATCAGATTCACTTGGAATTGTGCAATTTAAATGTTTAAATATGAAACTATTTGTGAAAAGATTAAATGTAATTTTAACTTCTATTTGAGAGAATTGTTTTCATAAAGTAAACTATGCTCACTCAGTGGCCACGCCCAAGTGAACAGACCTTGGTTGAGAACTATGAAACACGCCCTTCTCTCCCCCACTGCAAAAGCCTGTTGACAGGAGTCAAACCTTAGTTCCCGATGACATGAAGACTGGTTTCCATGCATTTAAAAAGGCTAATTTCAACTACAACCTAACAAAATTAACATTTAGTTCCCGTTGACGTAAGGACTGGTGTCCATATGTTTAAAAGGGCTAATTTCAACATGGAGGTGACGATCACCACGCTGGAATGGTGAATTTCGACTAGACCAGCCAGAATAAGGCACGAGCTGAGTATGGCAACTTGGTATGAACTTTGAACTTTCCTAGACGTCGAGTTATCAGCAGCAGCTGTAAACGTACGTGGCCTAGGAAAGGACAGACAATCTCCTGAGAAGATATGGTACTACAACATATCCGCCATACAACACTACGACCAGACAGATTCTACAAAGTACAAGGACGATCTCTGCTGGGCAAACCAGTCTTCCATCTTCGACCCATCTATCAAAGCGCAGCTCAGGTTAAATATATATCTTGCATTTTCCTTTTCCGAATTGGCGGTTATTAGAATGCATAAGATTCTGTATTTACATTAGCAAAGCTTTTCAAGGTCCGATAGGGTACCAATCTCCTTTGTACCTCATTCTTCCCACTCTACCATTCAAACCCAACACCCTTTCTTTGTGTAACCAGCCGTCATATCGGTTTCGTCCGCTAGGGACTTTTTATTTTATGACATGATTAGTAATCAATGTATGATCCATCCTGTGTATATGTAATTCTGTGTGATTAATTAGGTATTCAGGAAATACCATTTTTAGAAAATGTTGTATTGCTGATTCAACTTGCTAGCCAGGGTTCGTGAAGATAACCAATACTTTTACGACGTTCAGATGAGACTGAATAAGGTGACAATTAATAATTGACTGCTATTGATATAACAGATCTTCAGATCTTTAAGAGTTTATTCGGAAGACAGCCGATCTATGAACACTCTTCCATGGTGCCTCAGGTTACTAACGAGTTAATTGTTGCATGGTTTAATTCAAACATGTAATCAATCAAACGTCAGGTAATCGGTTTGATAAAATAGCTTGTCACATAATTTAATCAGTCACAGACACGACACTATATAAGGTCCCACAGTTGGCAGTGCATGTCAGAGCAAAAACCAAGCTATGAGGTCGACAGAATTGTCCATAGAGGTGTGAGACAGAATTGTGTTGAGGCACAGATCAGGGGGAAGAGTACCAAAACATTTCTGCAGCATTGAAGGTCCCAAAGGACACAGTGGCCTCCATCATTCTTAAATGGAAGACATTTGGAACAAACAAGACTCTTCCTAGAGCTGGCTGCCAGGCCAAACTGAGCAATCGGTGGAGAAGGGCCTTGGTCAGGGAGTTGACCAAGAACCCGATGGTCACTCTGACAGAGCTCCAGAGTTCCTCTGTGGAGATAGGACAACAATCTCTGCAGCACTCCACCAAGCAGGCCTTTATTGTAGAGTGCCCAGACGGAAGCCACTCCGCAGTAAAAGGCACATGACAGCCCACTTGGAGTTTGCCAAAAGGCACATAAAGGACTCTCAGACCATTACAAACAAGATTCTCTGGTCTGATGAAACCAAGATTGAACTCTTTGGCCTGAATTCCAAGCATTACATCTAGAGGAAACTTGGCACCATTCCTACGGTGAAGCATGGTGGTAGCAGCAGCATAATTCTGTGGGGATGTTTTTCAGCAACAGGGACTACTTAGGATCGACGGAAAGATCCACAGTTACACCTCCAATTGAATCAAATTATGTAAATTTGCCTATCAAAAGCTTCTAAAGCCATGACATCATTTTCTGGAATTTTCCAAGCTGTTTAAAGGCACAGGAATTGTGATACAGTGAATTATAAGTGAAATAATCTGTTTATAAACAATTGTTTGAAAAATGACTTGTGTCATGCACAAAGTAGATGCCAAAACTATAGTTTGTTAACAAGACATTTATGGAGTGGTTTAAAAATGAGTTTTAATGACACCATCCTATGTGTATGTAAACTTCCGACTTCAACTGTATATGGACACACATACTTTATTTAATGCCAGTGGCAAGTCATTGGTAAAAACAGAAAAGATTAGAGGACCAAGAGAGCTGCCTTGCATACACCACACTTTACATGTTTAACATTAGAGAAGCTTACAGCTATTAGATAGATACTTTTGTATATATAGTGTATGTGGACACCCCTTCAAATGAGTGGATTTGGCTATTTCAGCCACACCCATTGCTGACAGGTATATAAAATCAAGCACACAGCCATGCAACCTCCATAGACAAAAATTGGCAGTAGAATGGCCTTGCTGAAGAGTTCAATGACTTTCCTTGTGACATCGTCATAGGATGCCTTTCCAAGTCAGTTCATTAAATTTCCCGGTCAACTGTAAGTGATGTTATTGTGACGTGTAAACATTTAGGAGCAACAACGGCTTAGCCGTGAAGTCGTAGGTCACACAAGCTCACAGAACAGGACAGCCAGGTACTGAAGCGCATAGTGCGTGAACATCTTCTGTCCTATGTTGCAGCACTCACTACCGAGTTCCTAACTGCCTCTTGAAGCAACGTCAGTGCAATAATTGTTCACCGGGAGCTTCATGAAATGGGTTTTCATGGCCGAGCAGCCACACACAAGCCTAAGATCACCATGCGCAATGCCAAGCATCGGCAGGAATAATATAAAGCTCGCCGCCATTGGACTCTGGAGCAGTGGAAACGCGTTCTCTGGCGTGATGAATCATACTTCACCATCTGGCAGTCCGGCAGATGAACCTGAGTTTGGTGGATGCCAGGAGAACGCTACCTGCCCCAATGCATAGTGCCAACTGTAAAGTTCGGTGGTGGAGGAATAATGGTCTGGGGCTGTTTTTTGTGGTTCGGACTAGGCCCCTTAGTTTCAGTGAAGGGACATTTTAATGCTACAGCATACAATGACAACTTTGTGGCAACAGTTTGGGGAAGGCACTTCCTGTTTCAGCATGACAATGCCCCTGTGCACAAAGCGAGGTCCATACAGAAATGGTTTGCCAAGATCAGTGAGGTAGAACTTGACTGGCCTGCACAGAGCCCTGACAACCCCATTGAACACCTTTGGGATGAATTGAAACGCCGACTGCGAGCCAGGCCTAATCGCCCAACATCAGTGCCTGACCTCACTAATGCTCTTCTAGCTGAATGAAAGTCCTCGCAGCAATGTTCCAATAGTGGAAGGCTTTCCCAGAAGATTGGGGGCTGTTATAGCAAAAAAGGGGTACCAACTCCATATTAATGCCCATAATTTTGGAATGAGATGTTCGATGAGCAGGTGTCCACATACATTTGGTCATGTAGTGTAGGTGAAAGGGTTAAAAGGGGGGTAGGACGTATACGATTAGGTTGTTTATGATTAGCGTGAGTGTTTATTATGAATAGTCAGTGTGAATATGGTTCTGCTTTTAAATCAAATCAAATCAAATCAAATTTTATTTGTCACATACACATGGTTAGCAGATGTTAATGCGAGTGTAGCGAAATGCTTGTGCTTCTAGTTCCGACAATGCAGTGATAACCAACAAGTAATCTAACTAACAATTCCAAAACTACTGTCTTATACACAGTGTAAGGGGATAAGGAACATGTACATAAGGATATATGAATGAGTGATGGTACAGAGCAGCATACAGTAGATGGTATCGAGTACAGTATATACATATGAGATGAGTATGTAGACAAAGTAAACAAAGTGGCATAGTTAAAGTGGCTAGTGATACATGTGTTACATAAGGATGCAGTCGATGTTGTAGAGTACAGTATATACATATGTATATGAGATGAATAATGTAGGGTAAGTAACATTATATAAGGTAGCATTGTTTAAAGTGGCTAGTGATATATTTACATCATTTCCCATCAATTCCCATTATTAAAATGGCTGGAGTTGGGTCAGTGTCAATGACAGTGTGTTGGCAGCAGCCACTCAATGTTAGTGGTGGCTATTTAACAGTCTGATGGCCTTGAGATAGAAGCTGTTTTTCAGTCTCTCGGTCCCAGCTTTGATGCACCTGTACTGACCTCGCCTTCTGGATGATAGCGGGGTGAACAGGCAGTGGTTCGGGTGGTTGATGTCCTTGATGATCTTTATGGCCTTCCTGTAACAACGGGTGGTGTAGGTGTCCTGGAGGGCAGGTAGTTTGCCCCGGTGATGCGTTGTGCAGTCCTCACTACCCTCTGGAGAGCCTTACGGTTGAGGCGGAGCAGTTGCCGTACCAGGCGGTGATACAGCCCGCCAGGATGCTCTCGATTGTGCATCTGTAGAAGTTTGTGAGTGCTTTTGGTGACAAGCCGAATTTCTTCAGCCTCCTGAGGTTGAATAGGCGCTGCTGCGCCTTCTTCACGACGCTGTCAGTGTGAGTGGACCAATTCAGTTTGTCTGTGATGTGTATGCCGAGGAACTTAAAACTAGCTACCCTCTCCACTACTGTTCCATCGATGTGGATAGGGGGTGTTCCCTCTGCTGTTTCCTGAAGTCCACAATCATCTCCTTAGTTTTGTTGACGTTGAGTGTGAGGTTATTTTCCTGACACCACACTCCAAGGGCCCTCACCTCCTCCCTGTAGGCCGTCTCGTCGTTGTTGGTAATCAAGCCTACCACTGTTGTGTCGTCCGCAAACTTGATGATTGAGTTGGAGCGTGCGTGGCCACGCAGTCGTGGGTGAACAGGGAGTACAGGAGAGGGCTCAGAACGCACCCTTGTGGGGCCCCCGTGTTGAGGATCAGCGGGGAGGAGATGTTGTTGCCTACCCTCACCACCTGGGGGCGGCCCGTCAGGAAGTCCAGTACCCAGTTGCACAGGGCGGGGTCGAGACCCAGGGTCTCGAGCTTGATGACGAGCTTGGAGGGTACTATGGTGTTGAATGCCGAGCTGTAGTCGATGAACAGCATTCTCACATAGGTATTCCTCTTGTCCAGGTGGGTTAGGGCAGTGTGCAGTGTGGTTGAGATTGCATCGTCTGTGGACCTATTTGGGCGGTAAGCAAATTGGAGTGGGTCTAGGGTGTCAGGTAGGGTGGAGGTGATATGGTCCTTGACTAGTCTCTCAAAGCACTTCATGATGACGGAAGTGAGTGCTACGGGGCGGTAGTCGTTTAGCTCAGTTACCTTAGCTTTCTTGGGAACAGGAACAATGGTGGCCCTCTTGAAGCATGTGGGAACAGCAGACTGGTATAGGGATTGATTGAATATGTCCGTAAACACACCGGCCAGCTGGTCTGCGCATGCTCGGAGGGCGCGGCTGGGGATGCCGTCTGGGCCTGCAGCCTTGCGAGGGTTAACACGTTTAAATGTCTTAATCACCTCGGCTGCAGTGAAGGAGAGACTGCATGTTTCCGTTGCAGGCCGTGTCAGTGGCACTGTATTGTCCTCAAAGCGGGCAAAAAAGTTATTTAGTCTGCCTGGGAGCAAGACATCCTGGTTCGTGACTGGGCTGGATTTCATCTTGTAGTCCGTGATTGACTGTAGACCCTGCCACATGCCTCTTGTGTCTGAGCCATTGAATTGAGATTCCACTTTGTCTCTGTACTGACGCTTAGCTTGTTTGATAGCCTTACGGAGGGAATAGCTGCACTGTTTGTATTCAGTCATGTTGCCAGACACCTTGCCCTGATTAAAAGCAGTGGTTTTAATAATCCTTCTTTATATTCTTGTGTTTTGTGTTTCCAAAATCTGCTATAGAGTTTGGGAATACTCAGAGCAACAATAAGATGATAAAAAAGAGAAAGCGTAGAAGCATTGGGTTTGGCTGTGTATTGGTGACCTATTTATGGGCACACATTCCTAAGGGCCTTTCAGATGCAGATCTATCAGTAGGTTGTCTAGTTGTGCAGAGACAGTTTCCCAGAGACCTGAGTCTGTATTTACTAGGTGTCTGGTATAAGATCAGGTCCCCCCTCTAATTCACTATGATTTAAGAGGCAAAACTGATTCTAGGACAGCAATCCTACACTCTTAGAAAAAAGGATTCCAAAAGGTTTCAGGTAGAACGCTTTTTGGTTCCATGTAGAACCCTCAATGGAAAGGATTGCATGGAACATGGAACGCAAAATAGTTCTACCTGGAACCAAAAAGGGTTCCTTAAAGTGGACAGCTGAAGAACCTTTTAGCTTCTAGATAGAACTTTGACGGCGCTCTAGAACAGGTTCCAGCACCTTTTCCACTGCAGACAGCACAGCACTCAGCTCAAAATTACACCCCATTGTTACATAACCTTGACATGCCAGCCCTGCAATCTGATTGGCTTCTGCTTCCCGGCCCTGCAATCTGATTAGCTGCTCTGCTCCTGGAGGACAACGGTGGGCAGCGGCACACAGAAGCTCCCCTCTGTCTGTAATGGACTGATGAATCCCACGTATGCACACACACACACACACACACACACACACACACACACACACACACACACACACACACACACACACACACACACACACACACACACACACACACACACACACACACACACACAGCTCTGATCAATCTACAGAACATAAGAAGACAAAGAGTCATCAGGAGATGAAGGTCAAAGCCACTGGGGCTACGTCCCAAATGGCACCCTATGCCCTATACAGTGCACTACTTTTGACCAGGACCTACATGACCTACATGGCTTCCAGTGTGTAGGAAGGCTACATCTATATCTAGCATCTATCTGCAGTGTACTGTGCAGAACTAAAAATACTCCTCCATGTGAGTTTGTGGCGAAAATCAGGGTTCAAATACTATTCTAAATAATTTCAAATAAATGTATCTGTGTTTGACTAAACTTGCCTGGCTTAATGGAACCAATAAAATATCCCAAAACTACAAACCCCTTCCATCTGTCACTCCAAGAAGAATAGAGCAAAAGCTAAACATATTTCAAAGATTACAAATACAATTTGGTCTCAGGTCTGGTGTGGTGAAACCATAAAGAGTGATAGAGTCCTCTAGTGGCCAAAAGGCTATATGGGCATGGACAGCGGCATTGAGTGCTTCCACCATTTTAATATAGTCAACTGTGTGAGACTTCCAATTTCATTGGCTGATCCCTCCTGGTGACCCTGTTGGAGTCATGTCCACCCGGGACATCACGAGGGATCAGCCAACCGTGTAGAAGAAAGTTGACTAATTCAATAGGGAGATTGTCTCAATGGCGCTGCCAATGCTGTCACAGATACATAGATGAGTCCTCTATCTATCTCTATGGAGGAAACATACTGCATGCATGCTGCTGCTGGTGGTGATGGTGCAGCTCAGTATGCTCTCTGGTGGTGAGAGCTGTGATGTTCGTGTTTGACATTTCCATGTGGTTAGTATTTAATAGAAGAGCCTGGTGGGAGAACACAAACAGGCACACACCATGGTGACATCATGGTGTGTTAACGTTAAGTGGAATATGAAATATTATTCAAATCTGTTCATATACATCCCCAGGAAGAATGTTACTTTTAAAATATATTATTGTTACATTTTCAGACAAGCAAGCACTTAGACATGGTTATTTTAAAGTTTTCACAAATTCATAGAATGTAAGGCATAGCAATATGGAGTGGGAAAGTGGCCGTGCGTTTGGTCAAGTAGTAGACACTGCAGTAAATAAAACCTAATAAAAACATCAGTCTTGTTCAGGACAGGAGTCTACGCAGACCGGTGCGCCATAGAAAATCAGAGCTACAGCAAGCCTATATGTAAATAAGCGATTTGCCACACTGGCCTGCCACCATTCACTTTGAACTGGACTGTGTGTTTACAGGCAGTAGCAACAGCGCGACTTTAGATCATTACAACGCATTCGCCAAAATCCACCTGAATGGATTTCTGCTAATATGTTAATACCACGGGAGTCATCTTACATTTGGGTACTTCAGAGTCATATTGATCAAACAACCATGAAAAGGTAGACTATCTCTCCCTCAATGTGCCTATGCACATCAACAACAACAAGGTCAACAACTAATGCTAGCCAGAGTGAGATGAGCTCAAATCTAACGAGGGGACATTAGATAAACCCTCTGAAACTTTTCCAGCTAGTTGGACGTTGAAATTGCACTGATAAACAATGGAGGATGGTAGCCTGCGTGTCCTTCTTGCAGCTTGCCTGCGAATGCATGCTTTTCCCAACCCACGTTTTGACAACTGAAGGGGGACTAGCTAACTAGCAAAGTGATTCACATTTCTTGCTAGCTAACTAAATGAGACCTGCACCTCTAGCTGTAGCCACCGAAAAAATGATATGAGGGTAAAAAAAAAAAGTCCGTCCTCCAATGACATGACATCCTCCCAGCAGCTTGCTAATGCTAGGCTCCGTGTTTTTAGCTTGCTAAATAAATAGGTAGCTACAAGGGTGTCAAACTAAATCAGGGCATAGACCATATTGAACAAAAAACACAATGAATTCGATGGGCCAGACACAGCCTACTTGTTTAAAAAATAATAACTTGCGACTGCGACCCAATCTGGCCATTGTTTTATCAGAAAAAAATATGGCCCTCCATAATGTACACGTATGTACATAGGATGCCAAAGTTTAGCATGTTAACATATTAAAACAAAATAAGAGATAAATAATGTGTCCAGCCTTTGCTGCTCGCAGATGTGCATTATATGCTGCAGCCCTAATCAAAAAGTATTTAATAACTCCAAATAACAAAGACGAAGCCGTGTGTTGTTGTAACACTTAACCTCTTAAACTTTCAACGTGTTTTTTGTTGTTGTTGCGCTGCATGGATCACCGATGCAGGTGAACGCAGTATTGATGTATGTTGCACTCAAAATGCATTGTAGTTGAGTAGCCCAGCCTAGGCCACTGCTCAAATATGACTTTAATATAGCCCTACATGTTTCTCCGTTAGATGGTGTTTTGACGCAGGTTTAGTTTTTTGGTTATTCATTGACAAGCTTTAAAAATCAAAGCCAGACTGCAACATTTCAGTAGCCTAACTAGGACTGTGGCATGTGTCTGTACAAGTTCCCTCCACTGCTGCAGGACACACGGAAGCAGTGCAATTGAAGTTGAATTCACAGATGCCAGCGCATCAGGCTGTAATTTCATGAAGTAGACGACTCAACTGTTGACTCATTTATACTCACTGGTGTGTCCTGTAATAGACCACTAAGAAAGAGAGTTCCGAACCTCTCTGCCAATATCAGCTCATTTAAATTTCCCCCCTCCCAACTCAGACCATTCTAAGAATTCTTGCTTGAGAAATGGCTCTTTGCCAAGACGCTATTTTTGTTTTTGTGGCATTTTAATTGAAAACAATCACATAAGGTACTTAATTGTTACCCATGAATTATTTGATATTGAGATCAAAAAATGAGGCGGAGAGAAAATGTTGCAATTTTATAAAAACATTTCATGCAATTCTATCCATTTCGCTATGGTGTGGAGATACATTTTCTATCTCCACCACTTATTTCCTGCAAATTTGTAATGACTTATGCCACAAAAATGTCAATGGGTGCCCTGGTCATCAGGGCACCTGGGTATGTGCCCCGGTCGGTATTCAACCGTGATTACTAAAAGTTTAGAAAGCTGGCTAGACTAGCTACCGAATAAAATTTGAAAGAATTAATGAACTTTTATTTTTGTGTCAAATTGACCATTGGCAACCTATCCCTTATGGGATTAATTGCCGCATTAACAAACATTGCAATAATTCACTACGGTAATTAAATGATAATAATTATTCCGCCGTTCTCTGCATTGCACATCACATAAAGAGTGAAGAAAATTAAATACATAAATAGATTTCACCCCATGCTTCCTGAAGCACCTCCCACAAGTTGGATTGGCTTGATGGGCACTTCTTACGTACCATACAGTCAAGCTTCTCCCATAATGGAGTGGCAGCACAGCTCAACCCTGTGCTGGCCACTCCATTATAGACAGAACGCCAGCTGTCTGTTTCTTCCCGAAATAGTTATTGCATAGTTTGGAGCTGTTCTTTGGGTCATTGTCCTGTTTGTAGGAGGAAATTGTCTCCAATTAAGCGCCGTCGACAGGGTATGGCATGGCGTTGCAAAATGGAGCGATAGCCTTCCTTCTTCAAGATCCCTTTCACCCTGTACAAATCTCCCACTTTACCACCACCAAAGCACCCCCAGACCATCACATTGTCTCCACCATGCTTGACAGATGGCGTCCAGCATGTTTCCATTTTTTCTGCGGCTCATGAATGTTCTTCTTTGTGATCCGAACACCTCAAACTTATATTTGTCTGTCCATAACACCTTTTCCTATCTTCCTCTGTCCAGTGTCTGTGTTCTTTTGCCCATCTTAATTTTTTATTTTTTATTGGCCAGTCTGAGATATGGCTTTTTCTTTGCAATTCTACCTAGAAGGCCAGCATCTGGGAATCGCCTCTTCACTGTTGACGTTGAGACTGGTGTTTTGCGGAGGCATCTGTTTCTCAAACTAGACACTCTAATGTACTTGTCCTCTTTCGCAGTTGTGCACCGGGGCCTCCCACTCCTCTTTCTATTCTGGTTATAGTTCTGTGAAGGGAGTAGTACACAGCGTTGTACAAGATCTTCAGTTTCTTGGCAATTTCTCGCATGGAATAGCCTTCATTTCTCATAACAAGAATAGACTGATGAGTTTCAGAAAAATATATTTGTTTCTGGCCATTTTGAGCCTGCAATTGAACCCACAAATGCTGATGCACCAGATACTCAACTAGTCTAAAGAAGGCCAGTTGTATTGCTTCTTTAATCAGAACAACAATTTTCAGCTGTGCTAACATAATTGCAAAAGGTTTTTCTAATAATCAATTAGCCATTTAAAATGATAAACTTGGATTAGCTAACACAACATGCCATTGGAACACAGGAGTGATGGTTGCTGATAATGGGCCTCTACGCCTATGTAGATACTCCATCAACAAATCTGCCGTTTCCAGCTACAATAGTCATTTACAACATTACAACATTAACAATGTCTGTATTTCTGATCTATTTGATATTATTTTAAAGTTCGATTTTTAAAATGTTCTTCTAATAACAAGGACATTTCTAAGTGACCCCAAACTTTTGAATGGTAGTATACATACATACATACATACATACATACATACATACATACATACATACATACATACATACATACATACATACATACATACATACATACATACATACATACATACATACATACATACATACATACATACATACATACATACATACATACATACATACATACATACATACCATAAACAGACAAATAAATACAAATTAAATAAATAAAGACAAAAGAAAATAAGTGTTTTTGACAGAAGTCACTTGTGCCCCTTCTGACACAAAGAGAAGATTCATATGGTGGACAAGCCCACACACCATCTATATACACACACCATTTACCAGAAAGGAGATACATATTTTTACTATTTAATTATAGGAAGCCCTTTTTCTTTTATTCCAGGCTTTATGTAAATATTCCGCAAACGTAAATACACAATGGACCAAAAAAAAACATTTCAACTTCTCCTCATCACTGAGCCACATTTTATATATATCTGGTGTGCTTTCTGGAATAAGAGCAAGTGTATATCGCGGTAGAAAGGGCAATAGAAGATAAAATGAGTTTTGTCCTCTTATTTCTTTGAGGTCATAATCTAAAAATGATTAGCTGACATGTTTTATTGAGTGACTGTCAGTGACTGACATAACAAGAGAAAAACTGCTGATGCACAACCCAATTTCAAAATTGTACCTGGTGTATTCTAATGTTCTTACTCTCAATAGAAAGTTGAGACCCCGACTGAGTCCCCCCCCCCCCCCCCCCACAAAATGATGTTTATGCTTGGAACTGGCCCTGTATGTGTCACAATTGAAATGACCATGAACAGCAGGAAAGATTCCAGATTAGGCCTTATGACAGATTAGGCCTTATGACAGATTAGGCTTTATGACAGATTAGGCATTATGACAGATTAGGCCTTAAAACTGATTAGGCCTTACGACAGATTAGGCCTTATGACAGATTAGGCTTTTTTGACAGATTAGGCCTTATGACTGCTGTCCAAACCACATCAAGAGATCCAAAGCTGCATCCTAATATTAGTGATGGGATATGTTATTGGTTTCTGGTTTCTTTAGGGTACTGTCTATTCAGCCACACCAACCTCACGGTTCTATAATGTCTGTGTTTCAGGCTTCATTGAGTCAGTGTGTGTGTCTGTGTAGTTCAAATGAAAGCAGAATGGGAAAACCGAAGTAACCCGTGAACATGTCAGAAGCTGTATCGTGACTCTGTTCACTTCCTCTTCCTCTTCCTTTCGAGTGAGTGAGTGAGTGAGTGAGTGAGTGAGTGAGTGAGTGAGTGAGTGAGTGAGTGAGTGAGTGAGTGAGTGAGTGAGTGAGTGAGTGAGTGAGTGAGTGAGTGAGTGAGTGAGTGAGTGAGTGAGAGAGAGAGAGAGAGAGAGAGAGAGAGAGAGAGAGAGAGAGAGAGAGAGAGAGAGAGCGAGGGAGGGAGATACAGAGATACATACAGTGAAATCATATGAAAGGTGCTAAGGCCGGAAGTGTTCGGAAAGAGGAAGTTGAGAGTTGTGAGTCAGAGACAAGAAATTGTTGTGAAGACAGAGATACACTCAGAGAAACAAGGCATGAACAAATTAGAGTAAGTATGGTGGAGTGGAAAAAAGGACAGAGGTAAAAATAAAAAACAACGAATGAAACTGAACTGGAAAACACAACAAAAAGACAACAAGTGAAGAGGAAAGGAGAAGGCTGAACATTGCGACAGATGACAGAGTCGGATATGAGAAAACGCTGTGTCGGCACTCTTCTGGTCCTCATGCTGATACAGACAGGTTGGTTAGACTAACTCGTCGAGAACAAGATTCAAGTTTTAGTTTAGCAAAAACTGAATTAACATAATAATTGAGCATGTAATAAAGATATATATATACATATTTCTGCTGTGGTCTTCAAAAACCAAGGTTTCATTACATTGCATTGTTATGGTTATCCAGTACTAAAACCTATTTTAACAGTTGAATATAGGGTAATACACATTCAACTGATTTTTAAAAAGTGCAAGGTTTCGACAAAAAGAAAAGTACGTTGCAGGTTTTGACCGTTGTGTTTGTGCGTGTGTGTGCGTGCATGTCTGAATGCAGTTGTGGAAAAAGTACTCACAATTGTCATACTTGAGTAAAAGTAAAGACACCTTAATAGAAAATGACTCAAGTAAAAATGAAAGTCACCCAATACAATACTACTTGAGTAAAAGTATCTCGTTTTAAATGCAGTTAAGTACAGAGGTGGAGAAAGTACTCAATTGTCATAATTGAGTAAAAGTACAAAGTAAAAGTAAATGCTATACATCAAATTCCTTATATTATGCTAACCAGGTGGCACACTTTTCTTTAAATGTTGTATTTTATTTACACACACACCAACACTCAGACATCATTTACAAACGCAGCATTTGTGTTTATCGAGTCCGCCAGATCAGAGGCGTTATGAAAATAACAACGTGTTAACCTGATAGATGCGTGAATTGAGCCATATTGCGGCCCTGCCTGAGCATCTGGAATGTAAACAAGTACTTTTGGGTGCCAAGGAAAATGTATGGGAGTAAAAAAGTACATACACTGAGTGTACAAAACATTATGGATACATACTCTTTACATGACATACTGTAGACTGGCCAGACAAATCCAGGTGAAAGCTATGATCCCTTATTTATGGCACTTGTTAAATCCACTTCAAATCAGTGTTGATGAAGGGGAAGAGACAGGTTAAAGAAGGATTTTTAAGCCGTGAGTCAATTGAGACATGGATTGTGTATGTGTGCCATTCAGAGGGTGAATGGGCAAGACTAAAGATCGAAGTGCCTTTGAACAGGATATGGTAGTAGGTGCCAGGCACACAGGTTTGTGTCAACAACTGCAACACTGCAGTTCAACAGTTTCCCGCGTGTATCAAGAACGGTCCACCACCCAAAGGACATCCAGCCAACTTGACACAACCATGGAAAGCATTGGAATCAACATGGGCCAGCATCCCTGTGGAACGCTTTCAATATTAGGAAGGTGTTCTTAATGTTTTGTATACTCAAGTGTATTTTGGGGAAAATAGTGGAGTAAAGGTAAAAGTTGTCAAAAATATAAATAGTAAAGTACAGATACCTCAAAAAAACTACTTAAGCAGTACTTTTTTACCTAAGTACTTTACACCACTGTCTGAATACGTGTTCTTGTGTCTTTAGTGTATGATCCACAAAAACATGGTTTCAGCATTATTTCACTGGAAGTTTCACTGCTAGTTTTTACTAGCACCTACACAACTTGCCGCAACAACGTCTTCTTTCTTACTTCCCACAGGCATGACAGACAGTGGGATTTCTGTATCTCACAAATGGCATGGAGATCACCTATCTATCACCTGTCGTCTCATGGGGGACAAAGACATTGTTTCTCAGATCAACTGGGAGATGACCAGCAGTTCGAACCACACCACCACCAGATTGAAACTGGGCATCTTCCACCCCGTGTTTGGTACTTAATATAATAATACATATTAATACGTAATACATAATAATACATATTACTCGCTTTTACTTTGACTATTGATTATTGGTCCCAGTTTACAAACTGAAGAAACGCAGAATTTGCATAACACAAAATGCCACAAGAATAACACACTTAGATATATAATATAATATATATCAATAATGTACTATTTTGCCATTAAGGTACCTACGTGGTCCCGGAGTACAACGATACTGTGGAGATCCAGGGTAACGCCTCCAGCGGCCATTACACGCTCAGGCTGAGAGGTAGCACTGTGTTGGAGGAGAGTCAGTTCTGCTGTAAATTCATGACCTTTCCCTCTGGAGGGCTGGAGCAGTGTACAAATACCAAGATTAATGAAAGCACAGGTACCTTTATCTTGTTTGTCTGTCTCTCTCTGTTTCTCTCTCTCCTATCCCCACACATCCTGGTATTTCCCCTCTTTCATTTTCTGTTCTTGTTCTTTATTGATCACAACTATCCATAAAAAAACATTACAATTATGTTATTTCACAACATTCACCAAAACACAAGTTCAACCTTGCCAATACAACCCACTTGGGTTAGGTAGTGCTTGTATGCACAATTTTGTGTGAATTTATGTGAGCATGTTTAAATGTGTGTCTATCTATGGTCTACTCACAGAGGAGGCCCAGGTGTCAGAAGGCCCACAGGGTTTACTAGAGGAGAGACAAGTGGAGCAGTGGGCTCTGCTAGTAATGGGACCTACCATCTGTCTCCTCAGTATCGCAATCTCTCTCTACTACTGCTTGAAGTATTGCTGCAGACACTGCTGCCGCAGGTACCTACTCGTCAACCAAACCCTCTCTCTCTCTCTCTCTCTCTCTCTCTCTCTCTCTCTCTCTCTCTCTCTCTCTCTCTCTCTCTCTCTCTCTCTCTCTCTCTCTCTCTCTCTCTCTCTCTCTCTCTCTCTCTCTCTCTCTCTCTCTCTCTCTCTCTCAAAAGTTTGGACACACCTACTCATTCCAGGTGTGCCTTTTTAAAAGGTAATTTGTGGAATTTCTTTCCTTAATGCGTTTGAGTCTATCATTTCTGTTGTGACAAGGTAGGGTTGGTATACAGAAGATAGCCCTATTTGGTAAAATACCAAGTCCATATTATGGCAGGGACAGCTCAAATAAGCAATGAGAAACAACAGTCCATCATTACTTTAAGACATGAATGTCAGTCAATACTGAACATTTCAAGAACTTTGAAAGTTTAAATGCAGTTGCAAAAACCATCAAGCGCTATGATGAAACTGGCTCTCATGAGGACCGCCACAGGAAAATGAAGACCCAGAGGTTCCTCTGCACACCTCTAGGCTGTGTAAGGGCTATTTGACTAAGAAGGAGAGTGATGAAGCGCTGCATCAGATGACCTGGCCTCCACAATCATCTGACCTCCACCCAATTGAGAGGGTTTGGGATGAGTTGGACTGCAGAGTGAAGGAAAAGCAGCCAAAAAGTGCTCAGCAGATGTGGGAACTCCTTCAAGGCTGTTGGAAAAGTATTCCAGGTGAAGCTGGTTGAGAGAATGCCAAGAGAGTGCAAAGCTGTCATCAATGCAAAGTGTGGCTACTTTTAAGAATATAAAATATAAATATATTTTGATTTACTTAATACTTTTTTGGTTACTTTATGATTGCATATGTGCTATTTCATCGTTTTGATGTCTTCATTATTTTTCCATAATGTAGCAAATAGTACAAATAAAGAAAAACCCTTATATGAGTAGGTGTGACCAAACTTTTGATTGGTATATAAATATATACACGGAGTGTACAAAACATTAGGTTAAAAACATGCTATTTTCATGACACAGAGTGACCAGGTGAATCCAGGTGAAAGCTATGATCCCTTATTGCTTGAAGTGCCTTTGAATGGGGAATGGTAGTAAGTGCCAGGCGCACAGGTTTGAGTGCGTCAAGAACTGCAACCCTGCAGGTTTTTCACACTCAACAGTTTCCTGTGTGTATCAAGAATGGTCCACCACCCAAAAGACATCCTGCCAACTTGACACAACTGTGGGAAGCATTGGAGTCTGCATGGGCCAGCATTCCTGTGGAACGCTTTCGACACCTTGTAGAGTCCATGCCTCAACGAATCAGGGCTGTTCTGAGGGCAAAAGGGGGCGGCAACTCAATATTATATATATATATATGTCTATCAATATCATTAATCTCTGTATCTCTCTCTTCTTTGTGTATCTTTATCATTATAACTCTCTCTCGCAATCCATCTCTCTCTTTTCCTTTAAAAAAAATCTCCATCTCACTCTCTCATTTGCTTTATCTTCCCCTCTGTCTTATTTTTCGCTTTTATTTCTCTCACATGGAAAGACGGGCCTTTTCTCTCAGAAAAGTTTCCAGTAGCACTGACTATAACACCAAAAGTCATCAGACCTCAGATATCTGCTGTTATATATATTTTTTTTTCCAGGAGGAGAGTGTTCAAGGTGGAGACTTATCTGACAGACCAGCACACAGACTCGGAGGTAAAGTTATTCTGTCAGCTATTCTTCCAGCTCAACATCCCCTACATACCTTTTTGACAAAATGGAAAATAAATGAAGTATCGCAAGGCAATTGTAACGCCATTGATGTAACTGAAAGTAGGCTACCTTGGACCATTGCCAAAATACATTGGCCTAATTTCATCTAATGTAGGCTCCCTAATCACAAGCCTTTCTAGAGTCATAGAGATAAAGCATGTCCTCTATCTATGGCTAGAGTGACCCCTGTAACTATAGCAACCTACGTTACCATGAAAACCCACAGGGCACCGTCACCACGGTTATCGCCATGGTTTCCTGTTGTTCACTGTGAATGACGTACATGTGGTTAGACGTCTCGGTCATCGCTCTGCCGTTTCTCTCTCTCTCACACACACACACACAAATACACACTGGTAAATGCGGTTTGATGTCTCGGCCATCGCTCATATGTTTCCCACACTTTTTATTTTTTATTCTATTTTTATTTCACCTTTATTTAACCAGGTAGGCCAGTTGAGAACAAGTTCTCATTTACAACAGCAACCTGGCTAAGATAAAGCAAAGCAGTGTGACACAAACAACAACACAGAGTTACAACTTAAATAAACAAACGTACAGTCAATAACACAATAGAAAAGTCTATATACAGTGTGTGCAAATGAAGTAAGATTAGGCCGTAGTGGCGAAATAATTACAATTTAGCAATTAAACACTGGAGTGATAGATGTGCAGAAGATGAAAGTGCAAGTAGAGATACTTTGGTGCAAAGGAGAAAAAAAATATATATATATATATATAAAATAAATAACAATATGGGGATGAGGTAGTTAGATGGGCTATTTACAGATGGGCTATGTACAGGTGCAATGATCTGTAAGCTGCTCTGATAGCTGATGCTTAAAGTTAGTGAGGGAGATATGAGTCTCCAGCTTCAGTGATTTTTGCAATTCGTTCCAGTCATTGGCAGCAGAGAACTGGAAGGAATGTCAGCCAAAGTAGGAATTGGCTTTGGGGGTGACCAGTGAAATATACCTGCTGGAGTGCGTGCTACGGGTGGGTGCTGCTATGGTGACCAGTGAGCTGAGATAAGGCGGGGCTTTACCTAGCAAAGACTTATAGATGACCTGGAGCCAGTGGGTTTGGCGACGAATATGAAGCGAGGGCCAGCCAACGAGCGCATACAGGTCACAGTGGTGGGTAGTATATGGGGCTTTGTTGACAAAACGGATGGCACTGTGATAGACTGCATCCAATTTGTTGAGTAGAGTGTTGGAGGCTATTTTGTAAATGACATCACCGAAGTCAAGGATCAGTAGGATAGTCAGTTTTACAAGGGTATGTTTGGCAGCATGAGTGAAGGATGCTTTGTTGCGAAATAGGTAGCCAATTCTAGATTTAATTTTGGATTGGAGATGCTTAATGTGAGTCTGGAAGGAGAGTTTACAGTCTAACTAGACACCTAGGTATTTGTAGTTGTCCACATATTATAAGTCAGAACTGTCCAGAGTAGTGATGCTGGACGGGCGGGCAGGTGCGGGCAGCGAACGGTTGAAGAGCATGCATTTAGTTTTACTTGCATTTAAGAGCAGTTGGAGGCCACGGAAGGAGTGTTGTATGGCATTGAAGCTCGTCTGGAGGTTAGTTAGCACAGTGTCCAATGAAGGGCCAGAGGTATATAGAATGGTGTTGTCTGCGTAGAGGTGGATCAGAGAATCACCAGCCGCAAGAGCGACATCATTGATGTATACAGAGAAAAGAGTCGGTCTGAGAATTGAATCCTGTGGCACCCCCAAAGAGACTGCCAGAGGTCCGGACAACAGGACCAATTATTTTGAATAGTGTTTACACATGATAGAATAGGATAAAAGGACAACTGAAACATTACTTACCAATTATTTTCAAAACAACATGTATATGACCTAGTCTCTCTTGCCCCACCCCCCCCCCCCCCTCTCTCTATACCATCCAGGAGGTCACAGAGGAGCCACCCCATCAACCCCCCTTCCCTCACCCCCTCCCCTCCAGCTCCAGGGTTTTGACCCCTCTAAGCTCTACACTAAGATCAAGCAGGACCTGCTGTATGGACGACTGTGGAAGGCCTACCAGGGGACAGCTAAGGCCTGGGGCCCCACAACACAGCAGGGTCCATACCAGCAAGGGCCACAACAAGGGACAGAACTAGGGCCACAAAAGGTATATCTTTCTTTCGAAAGTTTTATAAAATGAGTATGTCTATGCATAAGGAAACATTGCCTTATAAAACAGTCAATTGAAAACAAAGAAATTGAAAAATATTATGTAATGTTTGTTGAAGCCTGTGCCTCATGCCAAATAACACAGAAATCACACACATACTGTAGAGTATTTAATAACGTCATCATCGTCATCAGGTCTATTTTCTTCTGGGGGATCATCGGGTGTCACAGAGAGAGGAACCAGAAGAACCAGAACTAGAACCTAATCTAGAACAAGAACAAGACCCTCAACCAACCCTTGAAGGAACCGTGGAACCACAGACTGAGCCTGAACCTATCCATCCATTAGCCCTGGAACCTGGAACACAGATGGAGGTTCAAGAACCAGAATGTAATTTAGAACTAGAACCCAACTTCCCATCAACCCTTTCTGCACAGAGGGAGGAACTGGAATCAGACATAGGAACAGAGAAAGAGGAAATTGAAGAAACCAGAGACTAACCCTTCAGCGAGGAGGTTCATGAAGGGAAGGTGTGTTGTGTTGTTGTGTGTGTGTGTGTGCGGACTGTGCGTGTGTGTTGGGAGGAATAATGCACTGTTGACATTGGGTGAATAACCCTGACCTCCTAAGGTTAGCTGTCAATTAATACGATTAATAATTATTGCCCCAGTATTGTTTACTGTGAACATTGTACATGTGGTTAGACGTCTCGGCCATCACTCAGACGTTTCTCTCACACAGACAGACAGACAGACAGACAAACAGACAGACAGACAGACAGACAGACAGACAGACAGACAGACAGACAGACAGACAGACAGACAGACAGACAGACAGACAGACAGACAGACAGACAGACAGACAGACAGACAGACAGACAGACAGACAGACAGACAGACAGACAGACAGACAGACAGACAGACAGACAGACAGACAGACAGACAGACAGACAGACAGACAGACAGGTCAATGGGGTTTGAAGTCTCGGCCATCGCTCAGATGTTTCTCACATTTGAGCTCACAACAGTGTGGCGTACAGTAACTGTATGATGTGCGATGTGAATAGAACATTATGCTTTTAAATATAGTAATGGGTTGCATGACCTTTAGATTCTAAAAAAGAGCTGTTATAGCCAACTGATCTGTTATTGTAAGGCGCAAGACAGTGAGTGGTTTTTATTTTGTGTATCTGGTTTTGTGATTGCAATTTCTGTATATAATGTTTATTCCTTTGTTTCAATTAAAAACCAGACTAGCAAAAGTGTTTGAGTCCTTCACTTGATATCTAGAATATGCCTGTTTTTTGGGGAGGCCACTGGGGGACGACACAAGACCATTTATTCACTAACCTCGGTCCCAGGAAATTTAGCACAACGCATACGTCAACGATTCATAGTTGGCCTTAGTGGGAGTGACCATAGAATTCTATGGGAGTGACCTAACTGGGTAAAGTTGTGATTAGTTCTAACCACAGGAGGTTAGTGGTACCTTACAGGCTTATGGTAATGGCTGGAGTGGAATCAGTGGAATGGTATCAAATACGTCAAACAGTGTTTCCAGGTGTTTGATGCCATTCCATATGTTCCGCTCCAGACATTATTATGAGTTTTTCTCCCCTCAGCAGACTAACGTGGTTCTAACAGACTAATGCCTGTAAAATAATGTGTTAAGAGGCAAATAATATGAATTATGGATACTAGATACAGTAGTTCTTCCAGAAACCATTTGAAAATAAGTCAAAACAAATAGGCTAGCCTAAATCGGGAATAGCAGTAGGCTACAATGGCACATGTGGCACTTGCTACAATGACCTATATTGCAGTACAGGTTTCTGACATTTCCAGTCCAAGTCCAGGTGAAAAGTCAACTTTTATAACGGTTACACAGAAGGCCACAATTGGGACAAAAGTTCAATCCCTTCCTGATGTTATTAGGCAGCCGAGTCTCACAGACAAAACGTAACATACTAAATGAAAAGCGGGGACACTCAAATTACTAGGGGCCGATGAGATGTTACATTTGGTATGGTTACATAAGACAGATGGTTACTTAAGGCAAATAACGCGAATGTCAAGCAACCCAAAGGTTGCGTGTTCAACTCTCATCACGGACAACTTTAGCATTTCAGCCAATTAGCAACTTCAGCAATTACTTACTACTTTTTAGCTACTTTGCAAATAATTAGTATGTTAGCTAACCTAACCTTAACCCTTTAACCTCTTAGGTCGACCCGACACGCAGGCGTCCCATCTAGACATCTGGAAATGCAAATGCGCTATGCTAAATGCTAATAGCACTCGTTAAAACTCAAACGTTCATTAAAACACACATGCAGGGTACTGAATTAAAGCTACACTTGTTGTGAATCCAGCCAACAAGTCAGATTTTTTAAATGCTTTTCGGCGAAAGCATGAGAAGCTATTATCTGATAGCATGCAACACCCCTAAAGACCCGCAGGGGACGTAAACAAAATAATTAGCATAGTCGGCGCTACACAAAATGCAGAAATAAAACATAACATTCATTACCTTTGACGATCTTCTTTGTTGGCACTCCTAGATGGCCCATAAACATAACTATTGGGTCTTTTTTTCCGATTAAATCGGTCCATATATAGCCTAGATATCGATCTATGAAGACTGTGTGATCAAGGAAAAAAAACGTTTTATAACGCAACGTCATTTTTTTAAATGAAAAAAGTCGACGATAATCTTTCACAAAACACTTCTAAATACTTTTGTAATGGAACTTCAGTAAACGTTAATAATCGATCAAATCGATCAGGAGGCTATGTATATTCTATAGCTCTACATCTTGAAATAATGTCCGGATAAATCTCAACCAAAATATCCGGTCGGAGACCGGAAGAAATGGGCTGTCTCCTCTTCGTTTGACCAAGAAACAAAGCCTAGGCAATTGACAAGACTGGTGACATTGTGTGGAAGCTGTAGGAATTGCAATCTCGGCTCCAGGTAATGTGGTTCCCATTCAACAATACATTCAACTGGCGCATTGATTTCAACTGGCGCACAGATTTTCCTGCGCTTTTCGATGAAACGCACGTTCTGTTATAGTCACAGCCGTGATTTAACCAGTTTTAGAAACGTCTGAGTGTTTTCTATCCACACATACTAATCATATGCATATACTATATTCCTGGCATGAGTAGCAGGGCGCTGAAATGTTGCGCGATTTTTAACATAATGTTCGAAAAAGTAGGGGGTAGGATCAACAGGTTAACCTAACTCATAACCTTAACCCCTAAAGCCAAGTTTAGCTAACCCCCTAATCCTAACCATAAATCCCTTTAACCCAGAGTTCCAACTGGTGGCCCGCCAAAGGCTGTAAAAACACTAGCAAAGACTTAAAAACACCAGCAAATTAGCTCCAAGTGATTTCAAATTAGGAAGCTGGTTAAGTGTGCCACGAAATAAATCACAGTGTCACCAGCAAAGCACCCCCACACCATCACACCTCCTCCTCCATGAATCACGGTGGGAATGAATCACAAAGACACGGTTGGAACCAAAAAATCTCAACAATTTGGACTCATCAGACCAAAACTCCACACACAGCTCTCTTCTTATTATTAATCCATTCTTTTTGCAACAATTTGACCATGAAGGCCTGATTCAATATCCTCTGAACAGTTGATGTTGAGATGTGTCTGTTGGTTGGCATTTATTTGGGCTGCAAATCTCTAATGAACTTATCCTCTGCAGCAGAGGTAACTCATCTCAGCCACATCAAAGGACTTGAAGAAACTTTTTCATGTTTGTCATTTATTATCTTGTCTTGGTGCTTAATGTTTCCCTCTGCTGGTCATTCCCACACATAGAGAAATATACAACACCAATCAAAAGTTTGGACACATCTACTCATTAAATGGTTTTTATTTATTTGTTTTATACAACACCAATCAAAAGTTGACACATCTACTCATTAAATGGTTTTTATTTATTTGTACTATTTTCTACATTGTAGAATAATAATGCAGACATCAAAAAATTCAAGTAACATATGAAATCACGCATCAACCAAAAATGTGTTAATCAAATCCAAATATATTTTATATTTTTCAAAGTAGCCACTCTTTGCCTTGATGACAGCTTTGAACACTCTTGGAATTCTCTCAACCAGCTTCACCTGGAATGCTTTTCCAACAGT
Source organism: Oncorhynchus gorbuscha (assembly GCF_021184085.1). Classification (NCBI taxonomy): domain Eukaryota; kingdom Metazoa; phylum Chordata; class Actinopteri; order Salmoniformes; family Salmonidae; genus Oncorhynchus; species Oncorhynchus gorbuscha. The sequence continues at coordinate 23,477,506 of NC_060197.1, forward strand.
CTTGAAGGAGTTCCTGCATATGCTGAGCACTTGTTGGCTGCTTTTCCTTCACTCTGCGGTCCAACTCATTGAAAATCATCTCAGTTGGGTTGAGGTTGGTTGATTGTGGAGGCCAGGTAATCTGATGCAGCACTCCATCACTCTCCTTCTTAGTCAAATAGCCCTTACACAGCCATGAGGGTCATTGTCCTGTTGAAAAACAAATTACTGTCCCACTGTTACAGTTTTCTAATGGTGAAGGAGAGTCGGACCAAACTGCAGCGTGTCGATTGCGATCCATGTTTATTTAAACAAACGTAAAACACGACTAAACCAAAACAGCCTATACATGTGTCAACTAACAAGGACATCAAGACACTCAGGACAATCACCCACAATACAACCAAAGAATATGGCTGCCTAAATATGGTTCCCAATCAGAGACAACGATAACCACCTGCCTCTGATTGAGAACCACTTCAGACAGCCATAGACTTTCCTAGAACACCCCACTAAGCTACAACCCCACTAAGCTACACACCACATACAAAAACCCATGTCACACCCTGGCCTGACCAAATACATGAAGAAAAACACAAAATACTTCGACCAGGGCGTGACACCCACTCAGCGCAAACCAAATGTTATGGCGTATTACTGAAGAATGCTGTGGTAGACATGCTGGTTAAGTGTGCCTTGAATTCGAAATAAATCACAGTGTCACCAGCAAAGCACCCCCACACCATCACACCTCCTCCTCCATGAATCACGGTGGGAACTCCACACACAGAGATAATCCATTCACCGGCTCAGCGTCTCACAAAGACACAGCGGTTGGAACCAAAAATCTCAAATTTGGACTCATCAGACCAAAGGACAAATTTCCACTGGTCTAATGTCCATTGCTCGTGTTTCTTGGCCCAAGCAAGCCTCTTCTTATTATTGGTGTCCTTTAGTAGTGGTTTCTTTGCAACAATTTGACCATGAAGGCCTGATTCACACAATATCCTCTGAACAGTTGATGTTGAGATGTGTCTGTTACTTGTCTGTGAAGCATTTATTTGGGCTGCAATTTCTGAGGGTGGTAACTCTAATGAACTTATCCTCTGCAGCAGAGGTAACTCTGGCTCTTCCTTTCCTGTAGCGGATCTCATATGAGAGCCAGTTTCATCATAGTGCTTGATGGTTTTTGTGACTGCACTTGAAGAAACTTTCATGATTGAATGACCTTCATGTCTTAAAGTAATGAAGGACTGTCGTTTCTCTTTACTTATTTGAGCTATTCTTGAAATAATATGGACTTTTACCTAACATGGCTATATTCTGTATACCACCCCTACCTTGTCACAGCACAACTGATTGGATTAAACGCATTAAGAAGGAAATAAATTCCACAAATTAATGTTTATTAACAAGGCCCACCTGTTAATTGAAATGCATTCCAGGTGATTACCTCATGAAGTTGGTTGAGAGAATGCCAAGAGTGTGCAAAGCTGTCATCAAGGCAAAGGGTGGTAGAATCTCAAATATAAAATGTATTTTGATTTGTTTAACCATTTTTGGTTACTACATGATTCCATATGTGTCATTTGAAATTTGTGATGTCTTCACTATTATTCTACAATGTAGAAAATAGTAAAAATAGAGAAAAACCATTGAAGGAGTCGGTGTCCAAACTTTTGACTTGTTCTGTATGTGATTGTATACAAATGTAAGCAAGAATGGAAATTATTATGTTTTAGTCAAATATTATGTCTGTTTGGGCTCATTGCAGTCAATTTGCAGTTTATTTATTATTTGTAATATTGATCCGGCCCCCTGACCATCCGCTCAAGATAAAGTCAGCCAGCGGCTGTATCTAGTTAACCGAACTCCTAACCTTAACATTAACTCTAACCTCAGCCCTAACCTTAACCTTAACCCCTAACCCTAACCCTAACCCTAACTTAAACCTAAACCTAAACCTAACCTCTAACCCTAACCCCTAGCCTAGCCTACTTAGTTAACGTTAGCGTTAGGCACCTAGCCACCTAGCTAGCATTAACAACAACAAATTGGAATTTGTAGCATATCATACGTATGGCAAATATGTAACATATTGTATGAATCATAATTCAGAACATATCATGTGAATTGTAATTTGTAACATACAGTTGAAATCTGAAGTTTACATACACTTAGGTTGGAGTCATTAAAACACATTTTTCAACCACTCCACAAATTTCTTGTCGATTAGGACATCTACTTTGTGCATGACACAAGTCATTTTTCCAACAACTGTTTATAGACAGATTATTTCACTAATAATTCACTGTATCTCAATTCCAGTGGGTCAGAAGTTTATATACACTAAGTTGACTGTGCCTTTAAACAGCTTGGAAAATTCCAGAAAAAGATGTCATGGCTTTAGAAGCTTCTGATAGGCTAATTGTGTAACGTCGTTCTTCGTTTGTCGAAAGAGAGTCGGACCGAAATGCAGCGTGGTTGTTACTCATGTTCTTTAATGAATGAAATGACGATACATGAAAATAACGTAATATACAAAAATACAAAACAACAAACGGAACGGGAAACCTATTACAGCCTATCTGGTGAACACTACACAAAGACAGGAACAATCACCCACGAAATACAAAGCGAAACCAGGCTACCTAAATATGGTTCCCAATCAGAGACAACGAGAATCACCTGACTCTGATTGAGAACTGCCTCAAGCAGCCAAGCCTATACAACACCCCTAATCAGCCGCGATCCCAAATACTACAAACCCCAATACGAAAATACAATAACATAACATAACATAAACCCATGTCACACCCTGGCCTGACCAAATATATAACGAAAACACAAAATACAATGACCAAGGCATGACAAATTGACATCATTTGAGTCAATTGGAGGTGTAGCTGTGGATGTATTTCAAGGCCTATCTTCAAACTCAGTGCCTCTTTGCTTGACATCATGGGAAAATCAAAAGAAATCAGCCAAGACTTCAGAAAATTCTTCAATTTCCAAATGCCTGAAGGTACCACGTTCATCTGTAGAAACAATAGTACGCAAATATAAACACCATGGGACCCCGCAACCATCCCACTGCTCAGGAAGGAGACGCGTTCTGTCTCCTAAAGATGAACGTACTTTGGTGGGAAAAGTGCAAATCAATCCCAGAATAACAGCAAAGGACCTTGTGAAGATGCTGGAGGAAACAGATACAAAAGTATCTTTATCCACAGTAAAACGAGTCCTATATCGACATAACCTGAAAGGACACTCAGCAAGGAAGAAGCCACTGCTCCAAAACCACCATAAAAAAAGCCAGACTACGGTTTGCAACTGCACAGATCTTGTCCTCTGGTCTGATGAAACAAAAATAGAACTGTTTGGCCATAATGACCATCGTTATGTTTGGATGAAAAAGGGGGAGGCTTGCAAGCTGAAGAAAACCATCCCAACCGTGAAGCACGGAGGAGGCAGCATCATGTTGTGGGGGTGCTTTGCTGCAAGAGGGACTGGTGCACTTCACAAAATAGATTGCATCATGAGGGAGTAAAATTATGTGGATATATTGAAGCAACATCTCAAGACATCAGTCAGGGAGTTGAAGCCTGGTTGCAAATGCGTCTTCCAAATGGACAATGACCCCAATCATACTTCCAAAGTTGTTGCAAAATGGCTTCAAATCCCTGACCTCAATCCTATAGAAAATTTGTGGGCAGAACTGAAAACGTGTGTGCAAGCAAGGAGGCCTACAAACCTGACCAGCTGTGGGGAGGAATGGGACAAAATTCCCCCAATTTATTGTGGGAAGCTTGTGGAAGGCTACCCGAAACATTTGACCAAATACTAATTGAGTGTATGTAAACTTCTGACCCACTGGGAATGTGATGAAAGAAATGACAGCTGAAAAAGATCATCCTTTCTACTATTATTCTGACATTTCCCATTCTTAAAAAACATTTGTGATCCTAACTGACCCAAGACAGGGACTTTTTACGAGAATTAAACGTTAGGAATTGTGAAAAACTGAGTTTAAATGTATTTGGCTAAGGTGTATGTAAACTTTCGACTTAAAACTGTATCATACATATTGGATGATGAACTTCCACAAATTAAGACAAACCATAACAAATGTAAAATGCCATACTCGTTGATTTTTCATGATTGCTTATATTATGTTACATCTACACCTGAGTCCAGGTTGCAGCAGGGGAAAGGGAAAGGCTTCAAACTCAGCAATTACTGTTCTCCTAGCAGCAGAATATTATGCTGGCAGCAGGGGAGTGCAGGTTTCTTTTCTTTAAAAAAAACAAGAGTCTTCCTGTAAAGACATGCTAAACTGGAAAAAAATATCTATCTATCTATCTATCTATCTATCTATCTATCTATCTATCTATCTATCTATCTGTATATATATATATATATATATTTCGGACTATGGTGCAGTACAACTTTTTTTACAAAGCATTGCAACCACCTTTAAAAAATTAATTGTTAATTTGATGTATTTGATTTTTATACCAGCATTTATTTTGAACGTTTACACAAATACTGGTATGTATTGTGTAGAATGTATTTGAAGAAATACACTTTTAATAAAATACAAATGAATGTTTTCGGAATTACTCAATAGAGTCTCCAAAACAGAATGCTGGCGACTCCTTACTCCACCCACTCCATTCACTGCAATACAATACACTATACACGGCAGGGGTATTCAACTCCTACCCTATGAGGTCCGGAGTCTGCTGGTTTTCTGTGCTACCTGATAAATAATTGCGCACCGGTCTAAATCAGTCCCTGATTATTGGGGAACAATTTAAAAAAGATGGCTTCAAGGTTCAGAGCTGAGTTTGAGGGGTAGATGGGATATTTATTGGGTTGTAGTGAAATACATGTACAACCTGTTTCATTTAAACTGGTGTGTGAAATACTCAGTCAGATCTCCACTAACCAAATATGGTTCGTTTTTGAGGGGGACTGTGTCACACAGCCTGCTGCTGGCTTTTTGCTCTGTCCCCTCTATTGCCCCCACTGGAATAGAGCCACACAGTGGAGGTGTCATAATACCCATGAAACCTAGCAGTCAAACAGGGAAATGGTTCCAATCATTTTTTCCACCATTCATTTTTCCCATAGTGGATTTTAGAAACACATCAAATAAGGGCTGTAGATTCACGGAAATTTATCTCGGACAAACTGACTTTTATCAATATCTATTCTACCTGTCTCAGCTAAAGTGGGGTTGAAAATACTCCGTAGGGTCTTTACTAACCAAATATGGTTCGTTTTGGATGGGGACCGTGTCGTACATATCCAACAACACAGCTGTAAATGACCTGGTACTATCCATGGTCCTGAAATAAATACCCACTCAACAACAACAAAATAATCACAAAGCTAAATGTTTTTTTTTTATCAAAATGAAAATCAATTTTATTTACCTGTTAAATGCAATGAATATTAACCAGGCTATTAGGACACAGTATAATTTTTTTGTACTTTTTACCCCGTGATATCAAATTGATAGTTACAGTCTTGTCTCATCGCTGCAACTGCCCTATGGACTCGGGAGAGGCGAAGGACGAGAGCCATGCGTCCTCCGAAACACGACCCTGCCAAGCCGCACTGCTTCTTGACACACTACTTGTTTAACCTGGAAGCCAGCCGCACCAATGTGTCAGAGGAAACATCGTCCAGCTGGCGACCGAAGTCAGCTTGCAGGCGCCCGGACTGCCACAAGGAGTCGCTAGAGCACGATGGGACAAGGAAATCCTGGCTGGGCCTATTGTACGCCGCCTAATGGGTCTTCCGGTCATGGCCGGCTGTGACACAGCCTGGGATCGAACCCGGGACTGTAGTGACGCCTCAAGCACTGCGATGCAGTGCCTTAGACCGCTGCGTCACTCAGGAGGCCCTAAGACAGGACTTCTAATAAGGTCAATTAACAATAATTAGCATTTTCTCGTAAATTACAATTTGCAGAGATGGGCTATGACCCATGAATCAGTCCAACACCCTAATCAAAGAGGCATATCTTTGGATTAACTGCGACCAATGTGGGTTTAAGAAGATCGTTGCAAGGCTCTGCATAATTGTAGTGTTAGAAACCTGTAGCAACATGATTTTACTAGGATACTGCATCAAAAATGTTTTATTTGCCAGGCCAAGCGATTAAATTGATGCATATTTTGGCTCATGTTAAGGCTGGCCTTGAGCTGATCTAAATGTGTAAAGGTGCAGCCATCAGCATCACCTTTAGGTTAATCTAGGTCGTTAAAGGGTATGCCAGTCCATCAATGCTCACACTGTGTCCTTTGATGCAGTTGGTTTCTCGAACGGTCAACTGCTAAGAATCTGTATTTGGCACCTCCATCAGGGCAAGGACAAGAGTGCTTGAAAGTCTAGTATGGAAAGGCTTTTCATTTCACACTGGAAGCAAACAGGGTGAGCAAAAAAAGTCTTACGGTGTATTGTCTTTCCAACTGATATTCAACACAGCATCAGTAAGTTAATGTATGTTTTGGAATTCATATAACATACAGGACTAAATGCATATGTCTACAGTGCATTTGGAAATTTTCAGACCCCTTCACTTTTTCCACATTTGTTACCTTACAGCCTTATTCTAAAATTGGCTGGGGCACTCAAATTCAGAAAAATTCAGAGACTTGCCCCGAAGCCACTCCTGCGTTGTCTTAGCTGTGTGCTTACTGTAGGGTTGTTGTCCTGTAGGAAAGTGAACCTGAGCGCTCTGTAGAAGGTTTTCATCAAGGATTTCTCTGTACTTTGCTCCGTTCATCTTTCCCTCGATCGTGACTAGCCTCCCAGTCCCTGCTGCTGAAAAATATCCCACCACAATGCTTCACCGTAGGGATGGTGTCAGGTTTCCTCCAGATGTGAAGCTCGTCATTCAGGCTAAAGAGTTTCATCTTGAATTCATCAGACCAGAGACTTTTGTTTCTCATGGTCTGAGAGTCCTTTAGGTGTCTTTTGGCAAACTCCAAGCGGGCTGTCATGTGCCTTTTACTGAGGAGTGGTTCCGTCTGGCCACTCTACCATGAAGGCCTGATTGGTGGAGTGCTGTAGAGATGGGTGTCCATCTGCAAGGTTTTCCCATCTCCACAGAGGAGCTCTGCAGCTCTGTCAGAGTGACCATCGGGTTCTTGGTCAACTCTCTGACCAAGGCCCTTCTCTCCCAATGGCTCAGTTTGGCCTGTCGGCCAGCTCTAGGAAGAGTCTTGGTGGTTCCAAATATCTTCCATTTAACAATGATGGAGGCCACTGTGTTCTTGGGGACCTTCAATGCTGCAGAAGTGTTTTGGTACCCTTCCCCAGATCTGTGCCTCAACACAATTCTGTCTCACACCTCTACGGATAATTCCATCGACCTAATGGCTTGGTTTCTGCTCTGACATGCACTGTTAGCCATGGGACCTTGTATAGACATGTGTGTGCCTTTCCAAATCATGTCCAATCAATTAAATTTGACCACAGTTGGAGACAAATAAAGTTGTAGAAACATCTCAAGGATGATCAATGGAAACAGGATACACATCTGAGCTCAATTTTTTTTGAGTCTCATAGCAAAGGGTCTGAACACTTATCTAAGTAACGTATTTCTGTTGTTTAAAAAAAACTGTTTTTAATTTGTCATTATGGGGCATTGTGTGTAGATTGATGAGGGATTTGGTGAGGGTGAGGGGTGGGTCATCATCACTGATAACATTATTCCTGTCAAGATCTGTTTGCATAGGTGCAGCATATGCAAACAGCATATGCATTCAACACCCTGGCTGGCAAATGGCCTGTCCATAGTCCATATCTGACCAATCTGACCAATCGCTATCACATGCAATGTTGCATGCCTTGTCTGGGCAGTCACCTAGACCCAACATATCCAGAACTTGACTCAAAGTGAAACTAAAAGAAATAACAGAGTTGGTTTGGTAGAACAAGAACTATGTATGTGTATAACTATGTGTATAATCTGCACTGTGTTATTCCGCCGGTCACTATTGTTGCCGTCAACATGTTTACACATTCTATAACCACACTGAACAAAGTTGAGTAATTGAAAATGCATATATCAAAACTAGACACCTTAAAGATGATGTGTACCAAAAATCGTTGTCCTAACTTTATTTTAACACACTTTACTTTTAACACATTTTCCACCCCACATTAGCTGAGACAGAAATTACTAATGGCCTTTTATTGTTGGGACAATAAAAGTGGCAATTGATGAAAATTAAGCATAATTTGAATGATTCAGCGATATTGCAATGTTCTGAAATGCGGGCTTTTATTTTGAAGGTTACTCATTACGATATAATTATGACGTTGTTTTTGGTGCTGCTGGCAGAATACTCGTAAAATCACGGGACTGACGGATTTCCAGGCGACTCAAAGCAAGTCACGAGGTATGAAATGTTGTTCAGTCTCTGTATATAGATTCCTTACACATGATGTTAATATTTCTTTATCATATTACTTTTCGGGATAAAGTTGCAATGAGAAAATGTCTGCTATTGTGATAATGTTCAGTGTTTGCAAGTCTAGCCCTATGTTTAACAACTTCTTAATGGAAAAGTAATTGTAACATTGCAACAACAAAGTTGTATGTTTTGTTGGGGTGCATTGAAAACGGATCCCTGTATTGCCAAAAATTGATTGGTTTTCGTTATTGGCTGACATAGCCTGCGTGTGTTGTCCTGTGTTGAATGTCTAACTACACTTGCTGCCTGGCTGTCTGTCTGATTACAGCCTACAGTAAATTACAGCCTACAGTGACTTTGCAATGTAACAGCTAGGCCACGGAATTGCTTTAGAACCGACGTGGTACACTGACCCGTGTTGGGGAAGCTACTCTGAAAATACTGTTTACCAAGCAATTACTTCACACTGGAAGAAGGTAAGCTACTCTAAATCTACCTTTAAGAATAATACTGTTAACTTAAGTTACTTTGAAAAAGTAGTCCACTACATCGTGTAATAAAGCCTATTAACTATTAAACACACAAACAATGATTCAAGTGAGAAATAGGCCAGTCTGAAGCTGAAAAAGAAATGAAACGATTGCCTAATTCACCAATACTTTGTTTTATTACATTTTGAGTGTAGGGGGAAGGAGTTTTGTTTTTTGGCTAAACGTACCCATTTGAAACGGCCTATTTCTCAGGCCCAGAAACTAGAATATGCATATAATTGTCAGATTAGGATAGAAAACACCCTAAAGTTTCCAAAACGGTCAAAATATTGTTTGAGTGTAACAGAACTGATATTGCAGGTGAAAACCTGAGGAAAATCCACCAAGGAAGTGCTGTTTTTCCTGAAAGCACTCTGTTCCTTGGATGCCTTGCCTCCATTTAAAGGGATATCAACCAGATTCCTTTTCCTATGGCTTCCTCAAAGTGTCAACTGTCTTTAAACATAGTTTCAGGCATTTATTTTGAAAAAATGAGTGGAAGATCACTTCCTGTCAGTGGATTTCTGGGTGTTCGCAGTTTTTCTTGCGCAATAGAGTGGGGCAGCCATTCTCTCCCTCTCCTATTGAAAAAGCTACAGTCCCGGTTGATAAATTATTGATTATATATATTTTTTTAAACCTGAGAATTGAATACTGAGGATTGCTTCTTGACACACTACTCGCTTAACCTGGAAGCCAGCCGCACCAATGTGTCGGAGGATACACGTCCAACTGGCGACCGAAGTCAGCTTGCAGGTGCCCGGTCCGCCACAAAGAATCGCTAGAGCATGATGGAACAAAACCAGTTCTAACCATTTTTCTTTGCATTATTCAAATTGGATTAAATAAAAAATAAAACATCTCACTCATCATACACACAATACCCATAATGACAAAGTGAAAACATGTTTTTAGACATTTCTGCAAATTTATTTCATTTACATACGTTTTCACACCCCTGAGTCAATACATGTTGGAATCACTGTTGGCAGGAATTTCAGCTGTGAGTCTTTCTGTGTACGTTTCTAAGACCGTTGCACACCTGGATTGTACAATATTTGCCCATTATTCTTTTCAAAATTCTTCAATCTCTGTCATATTGGTTGTTGATCATTGCTCGACAACCATTTTCAAGTCTTGTTATAGTTTTAACTTAAATCTTCTTGAAAATCTAACTCGGCCACTCAGGAACATTCACTGTCTTCTTGGTAAGCAACTCCAGTGTAGATTTGGCCTTGTGTTTTAGGTTATTGTTCTGCTGAAAGGTGAATTCATCTCCCAGTGTCTGGCGGAAAGCAGACTGAACTGAGTTTTCCTCTAGGATTTAGCCTGTGCTTAGCTCTATTCCATTTAATTTTTATCCTGAAAAACTCCCCGTCTCTTAACGATAACAAGCATACCCAAAACATGATGCAGCCACCACTATGCTTGGACTAGATTATGAATGACTCTTGGCGTAATGCATTGCTTGACTGCCGTGAGGATGATAATTAGCCTGACGACACACAAAATGAATCCGCTGCTCTGTTATTCGCTACATACTTCTCATTGTGGAGAAGAAACTAATGTCCGTGGGCGTTGGCCAGAGCAAGGAGTATGTGTAGCCAGGCAAGATGATAAGCACAGTCGTTCGCAAACTGCTTCCCCAAAACTATTTGTTCTCGAGTACTAGTTTGTTGCACAGAGGCTGTGTAATATAAGTTTTGGTTCTACAAAGATGTATCCATAACATTCAATAATCAATGAATTGCAGTCATTTTTGCACCATGCGATCAATTATAATTTCTAAACATGTATTTTTTATCTCTGTGCTCTTGATCTATTTTCCTGCGCGCATTGGACAAAGTTGGTGGTCGGAGCACGTCTCTGGAGACAGAGGAGCGTGCATTAAAACTTCTTAGTGCTGCAATCCCGTTAACGGTATCGATATGACAACAGCCAGTGAAAGTGCAGGGCACCAAATTCAAAACAACAGAAATCTAATCATTCAAATTCCTCAAACATACATGTATCTTATACCATTCTAAAGGTAATCTTGTTGTTAATCCCACCACAGTGTCTGATTTCAAATAAGCTTTACAGCAAAAGAACCACAAACGATTGTTAGATCACCACCAACTCACAGAAAAAAAGTCATTTTTCCAGCCAAAGAGAGGAGTCACAAAAAGCACAAATAGAGATAAAAATGAATCACTAACCTTTGATGATCTTCATCAGATGACACTCATAGGACTTCATGTTACACAATACATGAATGTTTTGTTTGATAAAGTTCATATTTGTATTTAAAAAAATCTCATTTTACATTGGGACGTTACGTTGCAGAGAGCCACATAATTTTACAGAAATACTCATTATAAATGTCGATGAAAATACAATTGTTAGACATGTAAATATAGGTATACCTCTCCTTAATGCAACTGCTGTGTCAGATTTCAAAAACACTTTATGGAAAAAGCCTACCATGAATCTGAGTACGGTGCTCAGAGCCCAAACAAGCCATAAAGATATCCGCCATGTTGTGGAGTTAGTCAGAAATAGCATTATAAATATTCACTTACATTTGATGATCTTCATCAGAATGCACTCCCAGGAAATCCTAGTTCCACAATAAATGTTTGATTGGTTCTATAATGTCCATTATTTATGTCCAAGTAGCTACTTTTGTTATGGTGTTTAGTACACAAATCCAAACGCTCGAGCAGGTCCAGCCGAACGTCGAACGAAAACTTGTATTACAGGTTGTAGAAACATTTCAAACTAAGTATAGAATCAATCTTTAGGATGTTTTTATCACAAATCTTCAATAACGTTCCAACCGGAGAATTCCATTGTCTGTAGAAAAGCCATGGAACGCAGGTCGCTATCCTGTGAAATGCGCATGACCAGGACCTGGCTCTCTGCCAGACCACTGACTCAGAGTTCTCATCCGGCCCCACATCACAGTAGAAGCCTCATTCAAGTTTCTAAAGACTGTTGACATCTAGTGGAAGCCTTAGGAAGTGCAACATAACCAATGCATATATGCATATATTAGCAACTGGAACTTAGGAGCAGGCCATTTACTCTGGGCACCTCTGGGCACCTTTCATCCAAGCTACCTAGTACTGCCCCTGCAGCCATAAGAAGTTAATCCTGCTGAAGGACTCATTGCGGCCAGCACTAGCAGGTCAAAATAACGACTAAAATGAACGAGTCACTAGCAGGTCAAAAGCGTTGTTAAAAAAGAATGAATCATTTGCAAACTTCACACCTCTTCTGTCTTCCAGCTGATGGCAAAACTCAAGTGGAACAGCATTATTTCTGCTTCGTGCACAAATTAATGTTGTTACACCGATGAAGAGAGTGAAATATTCCTCGATATTGAAAAAGACCCCTGCCACTAATAATAACAACGCAAGCCTATCGATACACTTTCCTACTCATTCATTACAGCTGCAGTGCTGGCTGTAGCGCAAGTGGAAGTAGGAAGACGTTGCATTTTGTTGCTCATAAGTGTTGAATAAAAAGTGTTGACAGTGCTGAGTAGGAAGTAAAACATGAACTCGCTCACAAAAACAGCAGCGCTTTGCTGTACTCCTTGAAAGTGTCTCTAGTCAAGGTTTTGAAATCTCACAATATCAACTTTGCTGTACCTTTCTTTTATACCTGCTACGTTACTGCAGACACTGTAATCTGAGCCATCCGATTGGCCAGCAGTAGGCCTGTAGTGCACTTGAGTTGCTTTCTGGACCCTCCGGGGGGGAAAATGGGAACACTAGGCCTGTTGATTGGGCACCTACCGCCAGCACCCCCTAAAAACAACAACATAAAAAAAACTGCAAAGATAAATAAAACCAAATGCAAGGCGGCCTCGTTTTTTGTGTTTTTTTTACAGAAATGTTTGCCGATTGACTAGGAATGTCTTTGAGATCAACCAGTCAATCGCGATTGACCAGTTAGTGACCACTGATATGTAGCCAATAATTCTTTACTCCATTGTTTGTAAACACCAACTTTTACAGACAGAAACCATGGCAGGTAGCTGTGTTGGGGAGAGCGACGGCCTGACATTCTGGGTGGCTGAACAAAAGGACTATGATGACGTCATGTCCATTTCTGTTCAAATCTATGGAGGGAATGACTACCTGCCTCATCGATATGCCGATTGGATGACTGAGCCTGACAGAGCGGTTATACTGGGACGCAGAGATGGCAAATTGGTCCGTGTAGTGCTCTCTCTCTCTCAACTTCTATCCATCCCCATTTCTTCCTTCCGTATCTCTCCATCCATCCCTCCCTCTCTCCCTTTCTACCATCCCTCACACCCTCCCTCTGCCTCCTCTATCCATCCCTAAATCCATCGTCATCCCTCCCTCTACCCCAGGTGGCACTGGTGTCTGGTCTAATCGTTGACGAGGGGTGTACAGTAGTGGTGGAGGGGTTGAGGGTGTGTCCAAGCGAGAGGGGTCGCGGTGTGGCTGGGGTTATCCAGAGGTTTGCGGATCTTTTTTTATGATTTATTTGTTTATAGATTTGTTTTTTGACACACAACAAAAAAGAAAATTAAATCGTAAATTAAAGACGAATGTACGGAATGTATACATATACAGATTTGCTGACCAGTACATCCAGCAACTGTACCCCAGCGTCAGGACCAAGAGACAAACCAAGGTTGAAGAGCCTTCAGCTGGGCCCACACAGACATTATCCAAATTCACAGAGCTAGGGAGACGGGTGAGTTATAATTCATACTATACTAATATATACTATACTACTGTATAATTTACTTTACTGTACAAACCTTCAACGTTTTTGATGAGTGGTGTAGAAAACTGTTTTGAAGGGTATTGTTTGCCGTAACCCTCAACCACAACCCAAACCCTCAACCACAATCCAACACAGGGACCCAACCCAATACACCCCAAGACCTCTGAGGTGGTGACTATGGAGAAAAGGGGTAAAGGTGGAGAAAGTTGTGATGACCGGACAAAACAAAGGGAAAACCAATCCTGACCGTTTCCCTTCTGAACCCTCCCCAATACTAACCTCTCCACCTACCTTCTACCCATCCCATTCAGTCTGTTTCCCAGAGCCCATTGTGAGACTCTCCCGCTTACCTTCACCAAGACAATCCACCACAACATCCCCAGCCTGAGATAAACCTGACACGGAACCCAAACCGGATGAGCGCGTGCGCCATTGTGCATACATTTATTTTGTCCCCCTACACCAAACACGATCACAACACGCGGGTAAAAATATTTTTTGAAACTAAAAGCACGAATCATTTATGGCAATTTAGCTAGTTAGCTTGCACTTGCTAGCTAATTTATCCTATTTAGTTAGCTTGCTGTTGCTAGCTAATTTGTCCTGGTATATAAACATTATTTTACCTGAAATGCACAAGGTCCTCAACTCCGACAATTAATCCACACATAAAACGGTCAACCGAATCATTTCTAGTCATCTCTCCTCCTTCCAGGCTTTTCATCTTTTGAACTTATATGGTGATTGGCATCTACACTTTCATAGTATTACCATGACGACCGGCAACTCAGTTCGTCTGTCAATCACCCACGTGGGTATAACAAATGACGAGATGGCACGTGGGTCCCTGCTTCTATAAACCAATGAGGAGATGGGAGAGGCAGGACTTGCAGCGCGATCTGCGTCAGAAATAAAGGACTTCTATTTTAGCCCTTGGCAACGCAGACGCTCGTTAACGTTTGGGTGCAATAATTGAATAGCATAGATTTATAAATTTATTTAGCAAAAGTATTTTGGTGTAGTCAGGGTATAAGACTTACTCATAAGTGTTTATATATCATGTTTTTCTTGAACAGAAGGTAGTTTCACAATCTCTAACATGATATGCGTAGCCTGTAGGTACCTAACACTCCTTGTGTAAAAGTGCATACATTCATGTTACGGCAAATTGTCCGTTATAGTTATTTTATTTTTTTACATTGGAGGATCAGAAAACTTTACATTATGTTTCAAGTTATAACAACATGTTATGAGTCCTTCAGTTTAATACAGTGTTTATAAAACATTTTTTTTACATGTAATTTGCGCTATTGGTGCCATTTTCTCTTTCTGACAAAGGTTAGGAATAAAAAGTCCCTTAGCACTCAAAATCCTGATTGGTCGTTTATCCAGTAACACGTGCAGATCATAAGATGTTCTGCTGACTTGCCAATGGCATCTGTTTTCTATCTCCTGACCTCCTCAGGGCCATTCAGAGTCATAAAGGGAGATCCGTTTATTGGCCTTGTGATAGGTTGAAAGGGGATGCTGTCAATAACAGAACTGTTGTTAACAGAACTCGTGGGCCCTCGTTACAAAAGGGTTACATAAAACAACAAAAATACTTGAATTCAGCCACAGAACAGATTGCATGATTTCCCCCCCCCCCAAACCCAGTGGTCACCAACCTTTTTTGATTCGAGATCAAATCGAGTCAAGATTTTTTTTTTAAACATGACTTTACATTTACATTTAAGTCATTTAGCAGACGCTCTTATCCAGAGCGACTTACAAATTGGTGCATTCACCTTATCCACATCCAGTGGAACAGTCACTTTACAATAGTGCATCTAAATCTTAAAGGGGGGGGGGTGAGAGGGATTACTTATCCTATCCTAGGTATTCCTTAAAGAGGTGGGGTTTCAGGTGTCTCCGGAAGGTGGTGATTGAGCCAGAGCAGCGAACAGTTTTGACTGGGCTGAGCGGGAGCTGTACTTCCTCAGTGGTAGGGAGGCGAGCAGGCCAGAGGTGGATGAACGCAGTGCCCTTGTTTGGGTGTAGGGCCTGATCAGAGCCTGGAGGTACTGAGGTGCCGTTCCCCTCACAGCTCCGTAGGCAAGCACCATGGTCTTGTAGCGGATGCGAGCTTCAACTGGAAGCCAGTGGAGAGAACGGAGGAGCGGGGTGACGTGAGAGAACTTGGGAAGGTTGAACACCAGATGGGCTGCGGCGTTCTGGATGAGTTGATGGGGTTTAATGGCACAGGCAGGGAGCCCAGCCAACAGCGAGTTGCAGTAATCCAGACGGGAGATGACAAGTGCCTGGATTAGGACCTGCGCCGCTTCCTGTGTGAGGCAGGGTCGTACTCTGCGGATGTTGTAGAGCATGAACCTACAGGAACGGGCCACCGCCTTGATGTTGGTTAAGAACGACAGGTTGTTGTCCAGGATCACGCCAAGGTTCTTAGCGCTCTGGGAGGAGGACACAATGGAGTTGTCAACCGTGATGGCGAGATCATGGAACGGGCAGTCCTTCCCCGGGAGGAAGAGCAGCTCCGTCTTGCCGAGGTTCAGCTTGAGGTGGTGATCCGTCATCCACACTGATATGTCTGCCAGACATGCAGAGATGCGACTCGCCACCTGGTCATCAGAAGGGGGAAAGGAGAAGATTAATTGTGTGTCGTCTGCATAGCAATGATAGGAGAGACCATGTGAGGTTATGACAGAGCCAAGTGACTTGGTGTATAGCGAGAATAGGAGAGGGCCTAGAACAGAGCCCTGGGGGACACCAGTGGTGAGAGCGCGTGGTGAGGAGACAGATTCTCGCCACGCCACCTGGTAGGAGCGACCTGTCAGGTAGGACGCAATCCAAGCGTGGGCCGCGCCGGAGATGCCCAACTCTGAGAGGGTGGAGAGGAGGATCTGATGGTTCACAGTATCGAAGGCAGCCGATAGATCTAGAAGGATGAGAGCAGAGGAGAGAGAATTAGCTTTAGCAGTGCGGAGCGCCTCCGTGATACAGAGGAGAGCAGTCTCAGTTGAATGACTAGTCTTGAAACCTGACTGATTTTGATCAAGAAGGTCATTCAGAGAGAGATAGCGGGAGAGCTGGCCAAGGACGGCACGTTCAAGAGTTTTGGAGAGAAAAGAAAGAAGGGATACTGGTCTGTAATTGTTGACATCGGAGGGATCGAGTGTAGGTTTTTTCTGAAGGGGTGCATCTCTCGCTCTCTTGAAGACTGAAGGGACTTAGCCAGCGGTCAGGGATGAGTTGATGAGCGAGGTGAGGTAAGGGAGAAGGTCTCCGGAAATGGTCTGGAGAAGAGAGGAGGGGATAGGGTCAAGCGGGCAGGTTGTTGGGCGGCCGGCCGTCACAAGACGCGAGATTTCATCTGGAGAGAGAGGGGAGAAAGAGGTCAGAGCTCAGGGTAGGGCAGTGTGAGCAGAACCAGCGGTGTCGTTTGACTTAGCAAACGAGGATCGGATGTTGTCGACCTTCTTTTCAAAATGGTTGACGAAGTCATCTGCAGAGAGGGAGGAGGGGGGGGGGGATTCAGGAGGGAGGAGAAGGTGGCAGAGAGCTTCCTAGGGTTAGAGGCAGATGCTTGGAATTTAGAGTGGTAGAAAGTGGCTTTAGCAGCAGAGACAGAGGAGGAAAATGTAGAGAGGAGGGAGTGAAAGGATGCCAGGTCCGCAGGGAGGCGAGTTTTCCTCCATTTCCGCTCGGCTGCCCGGAGCCCTGTTCTGTGAACTCGCAATGAGTCATCGAGCCACGGAGCGGGAGGGGAGGACCGAGCCGGCCTGGAGGATAGGGGACATAGAGAGTCAAAGGATGCAGAGAGGGAGGAGAGGAGGGTTGAGGAGGCAGAATCAGGAGATAGGTTGGAGAAGGTTTGAGCAGAGTGAAGAGATGATAGGATGGAAGAGGAGAGAGTAGCGGGGGAGAGAGAGCGAAGGTTGGGACGGCGCGATACCATCCGAGTAGGGGCAGTGTGGGAGGTGTTGGATGAGAGCGAGAGGGAAAGGATACAAGGTAGTGGTCGGAGACTTGGAGGGGAGTTGCAATGAGGTTAGTGGAAGAACAGCATCTAGTAAAGATGAGGTCGAGCGTATTGCCTGCCTTGTGAGTAGGGGGGGGAAGGTGAGAGGGTGAGGTCAAAAGAGGAGAGGAGTGGAAAGGAGGCAGAGAGGAATGAGTCAAAGGTAGACGTGGGGAGGTTAAAGTCGCCCAGAACTGTGAGAGGTGAGCCGTCCTCAGGAAAGGAGCTTATCAAGGCATCAAGCTCATTGATGAACTCTCCGAGGGAACCTGGAGGGCGATAAATGATAAGGATGTTAAGCTTGAAAGGGCTGGTAACTGTGACAGCATGGAATTCAAAGGAGGCGATAGACAGATGGGTAAGGGGAGAAAGAGAGAATGACCGTTGGGAGAGATGAGGATCCCGGTGCCACCACCCCGCTGACCAGAAGCTCTCGGGGTGTGCGAGAACACGTGGGCGGACGAAGAGAGTGACTTAAACATTTTTACATTAACATAGTAAAAACAGTTCTGTAGAAATAACGTTTGCAGTAGGCCTAATACATTGGCTATATGCCAATATTGTTGTTCTCAGACCATATTATATTTCAAAACTCGAGTTTTGATAACAAAATAGATATATATATATATATGTATATATGCCATTTAGCAGACGCTTTTATCCAAAGCGACTTACAGTCATGTGTGCATACATTCTACGTATGGGTGGTCCCACTACCCTGGCGTTACAAGCGCCATGCTCTACCAACTGAGCTACAGAAGGACCAGTTTGTGTAACACTTGCGAGGCACAGCTGGGCAATTTTACTGGACAGTTTATAGTTTATAATTTTACTGGATAGTTTACGAGTTGTATAACCTTTCAAAACTATTTCCCAGTCTAATCCAGTTCCCAGTTGTCTTGAATGCACTGAAGTCGGAAGTCAAAGATTTCAGAGTTCCCAGTTTTTCTTTTAAACACGGCGTTCGTATCAGCGGAGGGAGGGAGAAAGCAGCAGAGGGGTCCACCTCTCACGGTCTCTACTCTCTCCTTCCTTTCCTCCGGTGAGACTGACCAGAGAGAGAGGACAGTCTTCCACCTGATGGTGAAACTCAAGTCGCACACGACAGGCTGCTAATAATAATAAAAACGCAGGGCGATCGATACACTTGGCTACTCATTCACTGCAGCTGCAACGCAAGTGGACGTAGAAAGAAGCGCGTTTTATGTTTTGTAGTAGTGTTGAATACTGATTTACCGCCCCATGTTCCTCCACCCTCTCCAGACCAGACTGATTTACCGCCCCATGTTCCCCCACCCTCTCCAGACCAGACTGATTTACCGCCCCATGTTCCCCCACCCTCTCCAGACCAGACTGATTTACCGCCCCATGTTCCCCCACCCTCTCCAGACCAGACTGATTTACCGCCCCATGTTCCCCCACCCTCTCCAGACTGAATTTCCATATACACATGCAGACCGAGGAGGAAGTTGCAATAGGCCCGTGCAACCCAAGTTTTGATATCAGCACAAACAGAAACCATCTTAAACCTAATCCTATAGCTTCATGTCCACATACTGGTTCAACCCTAACCCCTGCCTCAACCCTAACCCTATCTTCATGTCTCCATCCTGGTTCAACCCTAACCCCTGCCTCAACCCTAACCCTATCTTCATGTCTCCATCCTGGTTCAACCCTAACCCCTGCCTCAACCCTAACCCTATCTTCATGTCTCCATCCTGGTTCAACCCTAACCCCTGCCTCAACCCTAACCCTATCTTCATGTCTCCATCCTGGTTCAACCCTAACCCCTGACTCAAACCTAACCCTATCTTCATGTCCCATCCTGGTTCAACCCTAACCCCTGACTCAACCCTTACCCTATCTTCATGTCCACATACTGGTTCAACCCTAACCCCTGCCTCAACCCTAACCCTATCTTCATGTCTCCATCCTGGTTCAACCCTAACCCCTGCCTCAACCCTAACCCTATCTTCATGTCTCCATCCTGGTTCAACCCTAACCCCTGCCTCAACCCTAACCCTATCTTCATGTCTCCATCCTGGTTCAACCCTAACCCCTGCCTCAACCCTAACCCTATCTTCATGTCTCCATCCTGGTTCAACCCTAACCCCTGCCTCAACCCTAACCCTATCTTCATGTCCACATACTGGTTCAACCCTAACCCCTGCCTCAACCCTAACCCCTGCCTCAACCCTAACCCTATCTTCATGTCCACATACTGGTTCAACCCTAATGTTAGCAATTTATGTTATTCTTGAATAACACAAACTCCAAAGCAAATCAGGGGGAGACAAATGGGTTTATTCAGTGAGGACAAATCAAGGTGTTATGCTGGGAGGTAGATGTTCAGATGTTCAGTCTCCCCTGTCCTCAGATTTTCCCCACCGAACAAAGATGCCATTGTATAACCCCCATCCTAGCTTGGGGTTGACCAATCAGAAGTCCTTGCAGGACAACTGAGCCAATAACCAAATAACAAGTTTCCTGCCCCCGGCTCAATGCACAGAACGTAGCTGTCAAGACTGACATCCCACAGATCCTAAACAGATGTTGAACTGAAAACCAACTCATTTTGATCGTTAATCCTATTCCTCTGTGTTGTGTATTTATCTTGAGAATATTCTTATACTAACATTAACCACAAATTCCTTTTTGAATTTTTACTTCTGTGTCAAAGCCTTTTGAAAGGCAAATGTGCAGTCTGTCTGCATGTCCTATTTCTTCCTAAAAAGCAGCCCAAATGTCAGTATCTCATACCTGGAAACACAGTGGTTAAAAGTCTGTCTCAGCGTGTGGCTGTGTGGTGCTCTATACAACTGCCTTTCAAAGAACACCTGACTAAAGGAAGAAACAGCATGTGTCTTTGTCCTAAATGGCACCCTATCCCCTATATAATGCACTACTTTTGACCAAGGCCCATAGGGCTCCAGTGCACTACAGCATGAATTTGGGATGCAAGCCTGTGTCATGGGTACTGGTGTGGTGAATACAATATGAAACAGTGCTGTGTACTAATGGAAACACTTAGACTGGTTTATTGCAGCAGTAGTCCCATTGAGGACTGCGGACCGCATGGAGACAAGTTATATCTAATCTAACTGAGTCAAAGAGTGCGTCCCAAATGGAACCTGTTCCATATAGTGCTGTACTTTTGACCTCAGCCCTATGGGCCAATAAAGTTGAATGGATGATTTATTCATTGAGTTTCTGAGGGAGCTTGTTAGGGATAGGCTGTGCTTGTATTGCGAAGAGACTTGCGCGCGCACACACACACAGATACACAGATGCACACACACAAACTATTGCTGCACCTTTCACAAGGGGACAAACACCACAATGGACTCGTAACTAAGGTCTCAAACCACCCCCGTTTTTCTTCTTTTTACATCTACCTCCGCTTCATCCCCCTCATATATATGTTTGCTGTCACTGTTTCACCCACTCGTTTTCTCTCTCCCACTCCCTCATTATCTCCCTCTCTCCACCCCATCCCCTCTCAATCTATCTCCGTCTCTCTCTCTCTCTAGGCTGGACTCTCAGTCATCGGGGAGGCCGACATTTTCGAGGGTTTCATCTCACACCTGAGGAACAAACTACATTCCACCACAGGAAGTGAGCCAGGTGTGTCCGTCCCTCAAATGTTTCTGATAGAGGATGAGCAACACCTGAAGAACATCCTCCTTGATCCTGAACTCCCCTCCAGGGTTGAACTTCCTGGTGGTGCCATTATCCAAGACTGGCAGGCCTTACAACCAATCGAAGGCAACCTTGAGATCTTAGCAAGGCGAAACCTCACCTGGTTGGCCGACAAGCAGGAAAGACCTGCCTTCCTCAGCTTTTACACTCCACCTTATCCAATCCCGTATAAGGGAGGATCGCTGAGATTAAATATCGATATGTTTGGAACTGATCTAGTTTCAGCAAAGACTGCACTTGTCGGCCATTTTGAGAAAGTGAGGGAGAGGAAGGAGGTGAAGGGGAGGGTGATGGTTCATGTGTATCTGAATAAGTCGCTATGGGAGGGGATGAGGGAGTTCTGTGAGGGATACACAGGGATAACGAGGTGTAGAGAGTACTGGGAACAAATGGTTCTGGAGAGAGGGATGTGAGGAGATGGGGAGAGCAAAAGAGAGGCCAGTGAAAGTGCGCAAATTAGACTTGGAGAAGGGTTTGCAAATTAGACTTGGAGAAGGGTTTGCAAATTAGACTTGGAGAAGGGTTTGCAAATTAGACTTGGAGAAGGGTTTGCAAATTAGACTTGGAGAAGGGTTTGCAAATTAGACTTAGAAGGGTTTTCCACATTATCTTGCTTTTATTATTTGAATCAGCTTTATAGTGCTAGGGGAAAAACTAAACATACCCCCCTGGGGGAGGGTTAACCATGTAATCAATATACATTATATATCATACAGTATCTAACATACTTTTTATATTGATTTGATTGATTGGAACAAAGCCAGCCAGAAGTTAATATGATTTTTTTTTTTTTTTTTTACGATTGTGATGATGCAAGAATTTATAATGGGACATTACAGGAATAAATGTTTTCTTATTAAATCATTATACATTTTTGTAAAGACAAGTCTATCAAATCACTGATTCATCATGACTATGAAATGCAAATCAGTATCAATAAGAATAAATGAATAGAATGTCGCTGATCATTCTCTCTCTCTCATTACTGTATCCATTTATAACTGAAGCAGGTGGAGCTAAAAGGGGGGGGAAATGAGAGTTTAATCGTCTGCATCATTTCCAATCCTGCGTGTGTGTGCGCTGCATGGAAAACATGAATGAAAGCACCATGAATCCCGGTTGCTGTCTAATTGATACAGTATGTCTGTTATTCAGTACTTTAGGTGAAAGGTGATTCAGATCGTTGAACTCAATGAACTCAATGAAGACTGACGCTGTCGTGCTCCATCTCACAGAGAAAAGAGCTGGGTATTGTGGCTCCAGTAAACTCAATGACCTTTCTCTGTAAGACGAATGAATACATGCTTCCTGACTCTTCATTAACTTATAGTACAATTGTATCCATTGGCTTTAGTTTATGATACATCATCAGCCAGTAACTGTAGCATATCAACGTGTGAATTCATAATTTACATCACAACCAGCCAAGACAAGTTTGAGCTGTACTGTACAGTACCTGTATATCTTAATGGCAGTTGATATCTGGAAGTTATCAATGATACAGGCTGGTGTGAAGTATATATCGTAGTCAAAAGGAAGGTCCTTGGTTGGAGGACAGAGCTTTCAGCTTTTAGGTGTCTTGTCTGTTCAATCACACTCCATTCCCTCCGTCTCAACCAGGGCAAAACGTGTGCGTGTTGAGTGCTTGTTCCTGAATACTAAAACATTTTACATCTGTATTTACCTAATTAGAATAACTAATTGGATCCCAAAGAGAATTAAAGAAAATTACTATCCAAAACAGTTCTGTGAGTGACATAGCTTTCATACATTTAGTTGCATTGTTGTTCAATTAGGCGCCACCAAAGTACTGTAGCTCTCAACGGGCTGTGTGGTGTTTTCAAGTGGTTTTATTTGGAACAAAATAAAGTACTGGCAGGGGCAACGTAAACAGTAGCCACGGATAAAACAGTATATAAGGAAAGGAGGAACAATAATATTAGATTTACCTATTCAATTATACCTGGTGTATTGTAAAAGCCTTGCTAAGGCAATATAGGAAATGAGAAAGCTTTACAATTTCTAATACATTATCTACAGAATAAGCTTGGTGTGTCCGATCACCTACCTGCACGTCTTTACTTATGACTATCGCTATCAAACTCTCACAGACAATACTGATATGGTTCTACACAGGCAGCCCATTTCTGATCTTTTTTTCATTCGTTGGTCTTTTGACCATCAGATCAGCTCTGAAAAAGATCTGATTTGAAAAGATCTGATGTGATTGGTCTGCCTGTGTAGACACAGCAAAAGATTCCATCCTCACATCCTCGATCACTGCCTGGTCCAAGGGCAAACTGCAAAGGATTGTCCGGTCTGCTGAGAGGGTTATCAGCTGCCACCTGCCCTCCGTTAAGGTCCTGCACGACTCTAGGGAAAGGTCAATGTGCAGGAAAGATCCTTGCTGTTCCATTCTAACCTGGTCTCCCCCTCTTCCAACGACTCCCCTCTGGCAAAATTGTTCAGGTCAATCACGACTAAACCCCCAGCTCTTTTGTTGTTGCTGACGTTGAGGGAGAGGGAGAGAGTACAAGAGGGGACTGAGGACGCACCATTGTGGGGCCCCCGTGTTGAGAATCAGTGTCGAGGAGGTAACGTTGCCAGCCTTTACCGCCTGGGGGCAGCCCATCAGGAAGTCCAAGACCTAAGTTCAGTCAGTCCCAGGGCCGTGAGCTTTGCAGTGAGCTTCAAGGACACTGGTATTGAAGGCCGAGCTGTAGTCGATGAACAGCATCCTCACATATGCATTCCTTTTGTCCAGGTGGGTGAGGGCAGTGTGCAGAGTGGATCTGTCAGCGTGGTGGGCGAATTGGAGAGGTGGAAGGGGGTGATATTTGCCTTTTTTATTTTATTTATTGAATATTCGAAACATGCAATATACTTGCGGTGAAGCCGCTCAACAACTACATCATACCAGTCATCCAACAGACTCCCATTCAGAGCGATACACAGAAGCATCCAGGGTCAATGCCCTGCTCAAGGGCATGTTGACCGATCTACCGCCAGGCCAAAAAACATGAGCCTGAACCCTCCAAGATCCCCCCACAGTTCCCCAATAGCTGTCCCTCAACCATTCGAGACCCCTCCCACAGCCCCCACCCAAGAAGAAAAATAAAAAATACAATTAATTCCATTCTCCATTCCCCCCAAGAATCCCCCAATGCACCAACAACCAAAAGAATGAACTAAAAGAGAAAAAAGGAAAAGACAGAACAAAACAACAACGCAAGAAAATATAATAAAACAAAATGCAACATTTAAAACATAGGACATCAAGGACAACTGAAATCATAACAGCAATGCCAACTGTATATGTTTGTGTGCATGTCTGGCACTATTACATGTATGTGTGTGTTCTTGTAAGTGTTTATTTTAAAGAGAGTGTGTGTATGTGCATGTGTACAAACACCTGCACGGCGTCAGCCTCAGGCAAACCGGCATTAGTTGTAAAAACACTGCCCCTCAGTGTCATTCAAATGTACTTTTTATTATGTTTAATTTTTACTTTAAAAAACTTTTTTTATATTTTTATCTTTGACCATCGTTCTATCTCCCACACAGCAACTCCACTACCATTTGTCTCCAATTCCGCCTACCAAGGTGATATGGTCTTTATTGAGCCCCTCGAAGCACTTCATGATGACGGTGGTGAGTGCTGCGGGGACGCTTGTCGGTTCAGTTATTTCCACTTCTTGGGCACAGGGATGACAGTGGACAGCGGCCCGAGCTAGAGAGTTGACACGTTTGAACGACTTACATAAGTACACAAGCCCTCGTTTTCCCTTCAGGGGCTCTCGGGCAGCTCAGAGTCGTCGTTGTCCCTCGAAACGTGAGGAGAAAGTGTTAAGCTCGTCCGGTAGGGCGGCATAGATGTCCGCGCCGTGGCTGACTTTGTTTTTGCAATCCGTGTCTGAACCGCCGAATTGCTCCTCTACTTTGTTCCTGTACTGGTGTTTCGCCGTCTTTATAGATCCGCGTACGTCGTAATTGTACTGTTTAAACACACGGTCACCTTGCCGTGTTTGTAAGTAGCATCTCTCCTTCAGTTTCCCGACAAGGCTGCCCTCAATCCACGTTTTTTGATTAGGGTTTTGAAAGACACTATCAGTATCACATCATTTATTCTGATTGGTCGGACCAACGGTGTACAGACCTGAACCCCCCGGGGACTTCCCTCTTGAGTCTTTGTTTGTTAGACGGGGATCAGCAAATTGTCATCCTGGTCTTTTACTGAATGGCGGATGGGAGACGGCCTTATACCCCGTGTCTAAAAGGCGCTGCGGCAGTGGTCAAGCGTAGAATTTCCACGAGTAGGAAACCTGCATTGCTTAACAGGGGCTCGGAGCGAGGCGACATCTTATGTATGATATACACACATATATTTATTGTCTGTCTGTGTATTCTGTTTATTGGGGCAGCACCATTTCACAGAGTCAAATTCTTGTACATTCAGATGTATTTGGCGAATTTAGGTGATCCTAACCATTTTCTTCCCTCCCCCCATCTGTTTTTATGAATGGACTGCAGTCCCCACCTCTAGTGGGCAGCAGAGTCAGTCAATAAAGCTGTCAGGGTGGTATTGGTGTGTGTGTGCGTTTGCGTGTGCGTGTGTGTGTGTATGCATGCGCACGCGTGTGTGCGTGTGTGTGTGTGTCCTCTAGTGGGCAGCAGAGAGTCAGACAGTAATTTGTCAGGGCGGTATTGGTGTGGTGATGTTGCAGTGTAGTGAGTCATAGAAATAATAGCTGGTGGGAAGAGATAATTTAAGCTGCCAGAATGGATGGATGGAGGTAGGGTGGACAGGACGAAGGGGGCGTAGGAGTCGAGGGGGGAGTAATGAGAGGGTAAGGGTTTTCAACGGTAAAGTGAGACAGAAAGTAAGATGGGGCGGGGGGGTTGGGGGGCGGAGGTGAGGAAGGTAGGGAGGGAGGTATAGTGGAGTAATGAAAGAGAAAGGGAATAGTTTAAGATGGAGAGTGAGGGTGAAAGTAAGTGAGCAGAAGCAGGTTCTTCAGATTCATTCTTCTCGCCTTTCAGAGGGTTTATGGTGTAGCATGTGCATGTAAAGGGGTAGCGGGAGGTGGGCTGATTTCTCTCTCTCTCTCTCTCTCTCTCTCTCTCTCTCTCTCTCTCTCTCTCTCTCGCTCTCTCTCTCTCTCTCGCTCTCGTTTCTTTCTCAACTCTTCATCTCTTCCTTTCTTTCGCTGTCTCCCCCTCTATCGCTATCTCTCGCTCTCTTTTATTCTCAATTCTTCAACTCTTTCTCTCCATCTCCCTTTCTTTCTCTTCATCAACTCTCTGTCTTCTCTCCAATCTTCATTTATTCTCCCCTTATTCTCTCTGCTATAATTTTACATTGGTTTCCCACTTGACCCGGCAGTTTGAGAATGACGCATCCCTTAGATGGGGAGAGAAGGCGAGAGAGAGAGAGAGAGAGAGAGAGAGAGAGAGAGAGAGAGAGAGAGAGAGAGAGAGAGAGAGAGAGAGAGAGAGAGAGAGAGAGAGAGAGAGAGAGAGAGAGAGAGAGAGAGAGAGAGAGAGAGAGAGAGAGAGAGAGAGAGAGAGAGAGAGAGAGAGAGAGAGAGAGTCAGAGAGCGGGGGAGAGAGAGGCAGGTCCTCAGCTAATCATGATACTTAGGATGGCGATGAAGGTAATGACACACTTCCGTTGCTGCTCACACACTAACACACACATCACTCTCTGTGGCAAATTATCATCAATTTGGACGGCGAGGAAGCTCAAACACGCCTACTTTCACTCGCATATGATCGTCTCCTTATCTATCTTCTATCTCACACACACACACACTCACACACACACACACACACACACATTATCTTCTAGCTCCCATCCTCTCTCTGTGTCAACTCGCCCCAAAAACAGTTTAAAGTTTCTGGTGCACTAAAGTGGCTCTATGATGACTCGGAGTCTGTGTCCCAAATTCCATAGTGCACTACTTTTGATCATAAGGGTCCATCAGGCTCTGGTCAAAAGTAGTGCACGGTGAAGGAAAAAGGGCACCATTTGGGATGCAGACGAAATGTATCACTTGTGTGCGTCATAGGAGATGAAAGGTGGAGGGCGATGAGAGGAGAAAAAAGAAGGGAAAAAAGGAGAGACAGGTTAGAGGAGAGATTTAAGGAGAGTAGGTATGGAGGGTGAGCAAGGTGAAATGTGCGTCACAGGAAGGGAGAGATGGATGGAGAAGAAGAAGATGGAGAGAACGCAGAGAGAAGGGTGAGGAGATTTGAGGTGAGGAGCGGTGATGGAGGGAAGAGTGGTCAAATTAAGGAGAGGAGAAAATGATAGAGAAAAGCGAGGGAGATTGAGAGAGAGAATGGTGAAAATGAAGAGGAGAAAGATTGAGATTGAGGTGATAGAGGAGAGATGGAGAGGACAGCAGGGGAGGACAAACAGGTCAACACTTCCATTCAGAATCTACAGAACCAAGGTTATAGGACGGGAAAAAGAGTTTACCTTCAAATGTAACTCAGTTCACTTCACGTTTTTGTTTGGAAGGGAACAGCTGTGAGGTGGGGACACTTTCCCTTACACCCTTTCCCAGTGTAGACCAGGCCCTCTTTCCAACGCACAGTCAGTCAGAAGCCTAAAGTACCTGTTCTTGTTCTGTTGAGAGGTTAGACAGATGCTTCAACTGTGATTGTATAGATTTCCTATTAAATGTATTCTTTGCATTGATTCTGTATTCTATATCTCTATTTTCTTCTTCTCTCGCTGCTCTCGCTGCATTCTCTTTCATTATGTTCCCTCTGACTTTTAAAGCCTTACAACGGGCTATTATAGCTAGAGATCGACCGATTAATGGGACGATTAATTATGGCCAGTAATCAACATGGCCGAATACATTGCATTCCACGAGGAAACTGCGTGGCAGGCTGACCACCTGTTACACGAGTGCAGCAAGGAGCCAAGGTAAGTTGCTAGCTAGCGAACTTATCTTATAAAAAACAATCAATCTTCATATAATCACTAGTTAACTACACGTGGTTGATATTACTAGGTTAACTAGCTGGTCCTGTGATGCATTTAATCAATGCGGTGCCTGTTAATTTATCATCGAATCACAGCCTACTTCAACTTCGCCAAACGGGGGATGATTTAACAAAAGCGCATTCACGAAAAAAGCACAATCGTTGCACGAATGTACCTAACCATAAACATCAATGCCTTTCTTAAAATCAATACACAGACGTATATTTTTTTAAAACCTGCATATTTAAAAGAAATTCATGTTAGCAGGCAATATTAAACTAGGGAAATTGTGTCACTTCTCTTGCGTTCATTGCACGCAGAGTCAGGGTATATGCAACAGTTTGGGCCGCCTGGCTTGTTGCAAACTAATTTGCCAGAATTTTACAGAATTCTGACATAACATTGAAGGTTGTGCAATGTAACAACAATATTTAGACTTAGGGTTGCTGCCGTTCGATAAAATACGTAACGGTTCCATATTTCACTGAAAGAATAAACGCTTTGTTTTCGAAATGATAGTTTCCGGATTTTACCATATTAATGACCAACAGCTCATATTTCTGTGTTTATTATATTATAATTAAGTCTATGAATTGATAGAGCAGTCTGACTGAGCGGTGGTAGGCAGCAGCAATCTTGTAAGCATTAATTCACAAGCATTAGTTTACTGAGTTTGCCAGCAGCTCTTTGCAATGCTTGCTTCACAGCACGGTTTATGACTTCAAGCCTATCAACTCCTGAGATTAGGCTGGCAATACTAAAGTGCCTATTAGAACATCCAATAGTCAAAGGTGAAATACAAATGGTATAGAGAGAAAGAGTAGACGCGTCATAATTTCTATAATAACTACAACCTAAAACTTCTCAACTGGGAATATTGAACCACCAGCTGTCATATGTTCTCATGTTCTGAGCAAGGAACTTAAACGTTAGCTTTTTTACATGGCACATATTGCTCTTCTACTTTATTCTCCAACTCTGTGTTTTTGAGCATGTTTCATTATTTATTTGAGACTAAAAAGATTTGATTTACATTTTATAGTAAGTTCAAATTACAAGTGTTCATTGTTCACTCAGTATTGTTGTAATTGTCATTATTACAAATATATATATAGTATATATACATTTGAAGTCGGAATACACTTCGGTCGACATACACTTCGGTTGGAGTCATTAAAACTCGTTTTTCAACCAATCCATAAAATTCTTGTTAACAAACTACAGTTTTGGCAAGTCAGTTAGGACATCTACTTTGTGCATGACACAAGTCATTTTTCCAACAATTATTTACAGATGGATTATTTCACTTATAACTCACTGTATCACAATTCCAGTGGGTCAGACGTTTACATACACTCAGTTGACTGTGCCTTTAAACAGCTTGGAAAATTCCAGAAAATCATGTTATGGCTGTAGAAGCTTCTGATAGGCTAATTGACATAATTTGAGTCAATTGGAGGTATACCTGTGGATGTATTTCAAGGCCTACCTTCAAACTCAGTGCCTCTTTGCTTGACATCATGGGAAAATCAAAATAAATCGACCTCAGAAAAGAATTGTAAACCTCCACAAGTCTGGTTCATCCTTGGGAGCAATTTCCAAACGCCTGAAGGTACCACGTTCATCTGTACAAACAATAGTACGCAAGTATAAACACCATGGGACCACGCAGCCGTCATACCGCTCAAGAAGGAGACGCGTTTTGTCTCCTAGACATGATCGTATTTTGGAGCGAGAAGTGCAAATCAATCCCAGAACAACAGCAAAGGACCTTGTGAAGATGCTGGAGGAAACATACAAAATGATCTATATCCACAGTAAAACGAGTACTATATCGACATAACCTGAAAGGCCGCTCAGCAAGGAAGAAGCCACTGCTTCAAAACCGCCATATAAAAGTCAGACTACGGTTTGCAACTGCACATGGGGACAAAGATCGTACTTTTTGGAGAAATGTCCTCTGGTCTGATGAAACAAAAATAGAACTGTTTGGCCATAATGACCACCGTTATGTTTGGAGGGAAAGGGGGAGGCTTGCAAGCCGAAGAACGCCATCCCAACCGTGAAGCACTGGGGTGGCAGCATCATGTCATGGGGTGCTTTGCTGCAGGAGGGACTGGTGCACTTCACAAAATAGATGTAATCATGAGGAAGTGAAATTATTTGGATATATTGAAGCAACATCTCAAGACATCGTCAGGAAGTTAAAACTTGGTCGCAAATGGGTCTTCCAGATGGACAATGACCCCAAAGAATACTTCCAAAGTTGTGGCAAAATGGTTTAAGGACAACAAAGTCATGGTATTGGAGTGGCCATCACAAAGCCCTGACCTCAATCCTATGGAAAAGTTGTGGGCAGAACCAAAAAAGAGTGCAAGCAACGAGGCCTACAAACCTGACTCGGTTACACCAGCTCTATCAGGAGGAATGGGCCAAAACTCACCCAACTTATTGTGCGAAGCTTGTGGAAGGCTACCCGAAACATTTGACCCAAGCTAAACAATTTAAAGGCAATGCTACCAAATACTAATTGAGTGTATGTAAACTTCTGACCCACTGTGAAGGTGATGAAAGAAATGAACGTTGAAATAAATCACACTCTCTACTATTGACATTTCACATTCTTAAAATATAGTGGTGATCCTAACTGACCTAAGAGAGGGAATTTTTACTAGGATTAAATGTCAGGAATTGTGTTTTAATGTATTTGGCTAAGGTGTATGTAAACTTCTGACTTCAAATGTATATGGATGCAAGCAAGGACTGACCATCCATTATATCGAAAGTATAGTTTTAACCATGTTTTGAGGTTAGATAGTGTTTGTTCACATTTACTTTATTCATAAATATTGAAGTAAAAAAGCTTATATTTTGGTTTCCGATGGGGTAAGACAGTTAACCAAAGCTCATGAGGCATTTATAAGTTATATTCTTCAAGAATCAGGGTATTGTCACGCCCTGACCTTTAGAGATCCTTTTTATCCTCTATGTTTGGTCAGATCAGGGTGTGACTCGGGTGGGAAAGTCTATGTTTTCTATTTCTTTGTTTTTTGCAGAGTGTGGTTCCCAATCAGAGGCAGCTGTCTTTCGTTGTCTCTGATTGGGGACCAATCAGGACCAATCAGAGGGTTTTGTGGGATCTTGCTTTCTGTTTAGTATTTCTGCCTGACAGAACTGTGCTCTTTTCTTTTTGTTCGAGTGTTTAATTTTTGTAATTTTTTATAAAAGGATCATGAACACTTTCCACGCTGCGCTTTGGTCCACTCTTCCTTCTCCCAACGAGAGCCGTTACAGGTACATATCATCACTTTATCATGAAGTCCAGTAATCGATGCAGGAACTGCAGATTGCCCCTTTCAATTTAATTGAATTGTTTCGGGAAGAATTCTGAATTGGAACACCGACTGTTTTTCCATATGAAGAGTGCAGACTGATTGAGTAGCCATGGGCAACAGCTGTGCACCCCTGGTCTGGCTCTGATGCTGCTATCACATCCACCATCATATTTTCCTTTTCTATTCCCCTTGAAAGTAAATAAACTCTGCATCTTCCTCTCCCTTTCTCTCCCCCAGCTGGTGTGCATGCGTGCGCTTGCTTGCAGACAGGAAAAGAGTTGCTTTCGTGAACACGCTTTCCACTCAGTGGTTTTCAGTCTTATTCAATGGGTTCTAGAGTAAGGAGACAGGTGCAGGGAACTTATCCTACTTCAGTGCAAATCATTATTTTTTTATATAGGCTGCTTAGTTTCCCACACGTAACAAAGGCAGGGTAATGACACATAGCCGGGAGAGGATTTATGTTTATCTACATTATGTGTATCAAATGGTGATTTTCCCCAACTGGTGTCTATTCAAGTGTTTATTTAAAATAACCAGTCAACACGGGAATACCAGTACAGTGCATTCGGCAAGTATTCAAACCTCTTGACTTTTTCCACATTTTGTTACTGTACAGCCTTATACTAAAATTGATCAACTTTTCCCCCCCACACTCAATCTACACACAGTATCCCATAATGACAAAGCGAAAACAGGTTCTTAGACATTTTTGCAAATGTAATAAAAATGTAAAACGGAGACATACTTTTTTTTTACATAAGTATTTAGATCCTTTGCAGTGAGACTCGAAATTGAGCTCAAGTGCATCCTGTTTCCATTGATCATCCTTGAGATGTTTCTACAACTTGATTGAAGTGCACCTGTGGTAAATTCAATTGATTTGACATGATTTGGAAAGGCACATACCTGTCTATATGAGGTCCCACAGTTGACAGTGCATGTCAGAGCAAAAACCAAGCCATGAGTTTGAAGGAATTGTCCGTAGAGCTCCGAGACAGGATTGTGCTGAGGCACAGATCTGGGGAAGGGTACCAAAAAATGTCTGCAGCATTGAAGCTCCCCAAGAACACAGTGGCCATCATTCTTAAATGGAAGAAGTTAAGAACCACCAAGAAACAAGATTCTCTGGTCTGATGAAAACAAGATTGAACTCTTTGGCCTGAAAGCCAAGTGTCATGTCTAGAGGAAACCTGGCACCATCCCTATGGTGACGCATGGTTGTGGCAGCATCATGGAGCAAAATTACAGAGATCCTTGATGAAAATCTGTTTCAGAGCGCTCAGGACCTCAAACTGGGGCGACGGTTCACCTGCCAACAGGACAACGACCCTAAGCACACAGCCAAGACAACGCAGGAGTGGCTTGGGGACAAGTCTCTGAATGTCCCTGAGTGGCCCACCTAGAGCCCTAATTTGAACCCGATCAAACATCTTTAGAGAGACCTGAAGATAGCTGTGCAGCGACGTTCCCCATCCAGCTTGAAAGGATCTGCAGAGAAGAATGGGAGAAACTCCCCAAATATAGGTGTGCCAAGCTTGTAGCATCATTGCTTTGTCATTATGGGGTGTTGTGTGTAGATTGATCAGGGGAAAAAACGATGTAATACATTTTAAAATCAGGCTGTAACATAACAAAATGTGGAAAAAGTCAAGGGGTCTGAATACTTTCCGAATGCACTGTGTAGCCTTAGGGATATGCGTCCTGCTACCGGGACAACTTACTGGAGGGCGCGCAATTCAAATAAATAATCATAAAAATTATGGATATTAAACATTTAGGTACATATAAGTGTGTTATATCGGCTGAAAGCTTCAATTATTGTTAATCTAACTGCATTGTCCGATTTACAGTAACTATTACAGCAAAAACATGCCATGTGATTGTTTGAGGACAGCTTCCTACATCAAAATATATTTTTCCACCGGCACAGGTTTCATACATTCACAAATAACGATTAAATATTCACTTACTTATTGAAATTCTTCCTCTGATTTGTCATCCAAAGATTCCCAGCTATAACATGTAGTGTAGTTTTGTTAGATAAAATCCTTCTTTATATCCCAAAAAGTCTATGTAGTCATCAATTTGAGTAATCCACTTGTTCAACATGCAAATCTGAAAATCTATCCCTAAACTTTCTTTCAACAAATCAAAATACATTTATATTGACTCCCCAGATACCCGTCCTCCGATACACAACCCAACCAAGACGCACTGCTTCTTAACATAGCGCATCCAACCCAGAAGCCAGCCGCACCAATGTGTCGGAGGAAACACTGTGCACCTGGCAACCTTGGTTAGCGCGCACTGCGCCCGGCCCGCCACAGTCGCTGGTGTGCGATGAGACAAGGATATCCCTACCGGCCAAGCCCTCCCTAACCCGGACGATGCTAGGCCAATTTTGCGTCGCCCCATGGACCTCCATGGACAAGCTTTCAAATGATGCCCACCTGACCCAGATTGTGATTTATAATGGACCGTTTTTTTGGATTGCGTAAACAACAGTAATTGTGTAAATGCGGGGATGCAGGACTGTTTTCCAAACAAATCAACTACAAGTGTGTTTGCTCTAGTTCATCAACGGCACAGCCCGGAGAGCTCAAAACAGACTCTTTGAGTCATAAAAGTGCATTAACATTACTTAGGAGAGATGTGTGGCCACTTGGAAACACCAGTTAGACCTCTCACACAAACCCTTGTCAATTCTTTTGTCTTATGTTGCATCTACCTCACATTTTCCAAGGAAATGATTATGATGTTACTGAATATATCCAGGGTATTTTTACATTTTGTTATCAACAAATGTGGCAAAAAGTATAGTAAATGTAAAATGCACAGAAAAACAACAGTGTAAATGTTTGGATTCAGGATTGTGTCAGTTGAAACAGTTGTGTCATCACCTTAATTCTTTTAATTGCTACCATGGTTATGCATATTGAAGTGCAGGACTTGTCAGGCGGTGTATGCTTAGGGTTTTCTTAGCAGTTAATGTGTTCTCTCCCAGGTACACAGACGACAGAGAGGTAGGATTCCAGTTGAGGTGGTTTGATAATGCTGATTCACATAGAGCAGGAATGGTACAGCACAACACAATGTATTTGGCTAAGCATTGGCGATTTTAGCATGTAAATCTTGGTGAGGCAATCTCCCCCCCAAAAAATGTTAGATGCAAAACATAGCTGACTTGCTTTAACAAATGTGGTTTCTACTGACAATTGAGATGTACAAACTATGGCATATGGAGACAACGAGCAGATAAGACGCAATCTGTAATTTCGATTAAGACATTAATGAGCGAGCTTGGACGGACGTAGTCAGTACAACTATTTGTTCAGCACCTTTGAAAAGTACAGCGACAGAATTCAGAGAATGTGCCGTTCTTACAGTATTCTCCCTGTACACAAAGCCAGAACCGTACAATAAATAATGGGGGCATCAAAGCAGACAATGAAAGCTCTTACAACATCCAATTATTACATTTCTCTAAAATAGGCCATAGGCTACATGTGCTCCACCAAGTCAGAACTGTAGGAAAAATTATGAGGGGAAAAGGGACCAAATTATTTAGGTGAGGCACATGGGCTACTAACGGCTTACTACACAACATACACTTAGTATTATTTTCTTAGCTTCAGTATACAAATCTCCCTGGCATATGACATCATTTATGCAGCAGCATACAAAACATTTTTCGATTCACCTTGTGCTGTGCTCACTTGAACAGGAAAGTGGAGCGGCAGTCCTTCATGGGAAAATTCTGTCATCAAACTGTCATCAAATTCTGGAATGATCTGGATTTATGGTGCTTTCAAGACAACTGGGAACTCTGGAAAAAGCCAGGTTGAATCATGACGTCAGTGATCTTCAGGTCGGAGCTCTAGAAAGAGGCCAGAGTTCTTGACTTGCAATTCCAAGTTGGATGACCATTCAAAACGTATTTTCACAGTTGTCTTGAACTCACTGAAGTCTGAGATTTCCCAGTTCTGAGTTTCCAGTTGTTTTGAGCGCAGAAAAAGTCATGCTGGATTGACAGCATGGCCAATGTGTCACGCCCTGACCTTTTGTATGTCTATATTTGGTTTGGTCAGGGTGTGATTTGGGTGGGCATTCTATGTTCTGATTCTATGTTTTTGTGTTTCTATGTTTTGGCCGGTTATGGTTCTCAATCAGGGACAGCTGTCTATCGTTGTCTCTGATTGGGAATCATACTTAGGCAGCCTTTTCCCTTTTGTCATTATAGGAAGTTGTCTTTGTTAGTGGCACTAAAGCCCTCGTAAGCTTCACGGTCGTTTTTGTTGTTTCTTGTTTTGTTGGCGACATTTTATAAAATAAAATGTACGCTCCCCACGCTGCACCTTGGTCTTCCTTTAAAAAAGGTCATGACACAATGTTGAATGTTTATTCCTTTAAGCTTGGAAAAGAGACCCTTAAACCCAGACTTGGACCACCCACCCACTCCACTGAATAGCAGGCTCGTGGTGGCTTTGCGATGCTTGCAGTTAGCCACTAATTCCTTCCAAACCACTCATTGTTGAATTTGCAATTTACAACTTGATGTGTAATGTTTATTGCCGATGAGCACTGACAGGTTTTATGTATAATTTATTTTCATATATATGAACAGGGTTGAAAAGGATTTGTTAGTAGATTGTCGACTTGATTCACGATGATGACTGCTAGCTTGTTAGCTAAGATTTTGAAAGTATGATGTTGACGTGATCAGTCCAATCAAAGCTACCGTAGATATAACGTGATTTGACGTCATTTTATTTGTGGCCATTGACCTTGAGCCTTCTAGAATGGATACTTCTAATGTAACTCTATGGCAGCACCCAAAGGGCTTGAATTTTAGAGCTCTACCCATAGATTTTGCGGTACGTAATGTCCTCTTGAGTGACAGAACACTGAACCAATCACGGTGCAACTAGAGAACTTTACCAACCCCTATGCTCTCTACTTTCCGCTGGCTGCCCCACCAACACAGAAAGCACTGAGCTAGGCTGTAATACCTGCATTTTGGAGCTGCATTACTAAAGAAGCAAAAAAGAGACCATGTTTGTATGTAACTTCTCAATGATTTAAAAAAATGTTTTATTACATTGTTTGCAAAATGATATGTGACACGTATTAATGTCAAAATAACATGCAAAAAAGGCACACCACAAACAAATCTCCAATTACATAGGCTATAAACTAAGAAATGGCTACAATGGGTTAT
This sequence comes from Oncorhynchus gorbuscha, assembly GCF_021184085.1. Classification (NCBI taxonomy): domain Eukaryota; kingdom Metazoa; phylum Chordata; class Actinopteri; order Salmoniformes; family Salmonidae; genus Oncorhynchus; species Oncorhynchus gorbuscha. The sequence goes on from NC_060197.1 coordinate 23,514,469, forward strand.
ATGCTGCACAGGACAATACAGCCTAACGACATAGCTGTGACTTCACTAATGAAAGATCAGAGGGGTGCAGCCACACAGCACCACAAAGTAGCACCATCATCCTCACACAACTGCATGAATTTGAATGCATCTCTATACAGAAGCCACAGTAAAATACCCACAAACTATACTGCACACATCTATAGTTAAATATGGAAACAAGTCACTAATGGACATTACACTATACATTGCACGAACACTGATTAGCATAAAGAATTTAATTACATAATCGTCGCCGAGGGCATCCACAACATAAACACATGAAGAGTGAGAAATACATACTCACATTTCTGAAGGACACACACTGGCTAAAACAAAGAATGTTAACTAAAGGAAATCAGAGGAGATGCCTGGAACTTATCACTTGAATTCACTTTTCTCTACTTAGTTCTCTAGATCAATATACACAGGCAGTTAGGAAGGCTAAGGCAAGCTTTTTCAAACAGATATTTGCATCATGTAGTACAAACTCAAAAAAGTTCTGGTACACTGTAAAGTCCATGGAGAATAAGAGCACCTCCTCCCAGCTGCCCACTGCACTGAGGCTAGGAAACACTGTCACCACCGATAAATCCACAATAATTTTGAATTTCATTAAGCATTTTTCTTCGGCTGGCCATGCTTTCCACCTGGCTACCCCTACCCCGGTCAACAGCCCTGCGCTCCCCACAGAAACTCACCCAAACCTCCCCCACTTCTCCTTCACCCGAATCCAGATAGCTGATGTTCTGAAAGAGCTGCAAAATCTGGACCCCTACAGCCGGGCTAGACAATCTGGACCCTCTTTTTCTAAAATTATCTGCTTAAATTATTGCAAACCCTATTACAAGCCTGTTCAACCTGTCGTTCCTATCGTCTGAGATTCCCATAGATTGGAAAGTAGCCACGTTCATCCCCCTTTCAAAGGGGAGACAGTCTAGACCCAAACTGCTACAGACCTATATCTATTCTACCCTGCCTTTCTAAGGTCTTTGAAAGCCAAGTTAACAGATTCCCGACCATTTCGAATCTCACCGTACCTTCTCCGCTATGCAATTTGGTTTCAGAGCTGGTCATGGGTGCACCTCAGCCACGCTCAAGGTCCTAAACAACATCATAACTGCCATCGATAAGAGACATTACTGTGCAGCCGTATTCACCCGCACCTGCCTGCCCGTCCAGCATCACTACTCTGGAATGTGCTGACTTAGAATATGTGGACAACTACAAATACCTAGGTGTCTGGTTAGACTGTAACCTCTCCTTCCAGACTCACATTAAACATCTCCAATCCAAAATTAAATCTAGAATCGGCTTCCTATTTCGCAACAAAGCATCCTTCACTCATGCTGCCAAACATACCCTCGTAAAACTGACCATCCTACCGATCCTCGTCTTTAGTGATGTCATTTACAAAATAGCCTCCAACACTCTACTCAGCAAATTGGATGCAGTCTATCACACTGCCATCCGTTTTGTCACCAAAGCCCCATATACTACCCACCACTGTGACCTGTATGCTCTCGTTGGCTGGCCCTCGCTTCATACTCGCCACCAAACCACTGGCTCCAGGTCATCTACAAGTCTCTGCTAGGTAAAGCCACGCCTTATCGCAGCTCCCTGGTCACCATAGCAGCACCCACCCATAGCACGCACTCCAGCGGGTATATTTCACTGGTCACCCCCAAGCCAATTCCTCCTTTGGCCGCCTCTCCTTCCAGTTCTCTGCTGCCAATGACTGGAACAAACTGCAAAAATCTGCTGGAGACTTACCTCCCTTACTAGCTTTAAGCACCAGCTGTCAGAGCAGCTCACAGATCACTGCACCTGTAAATAGCTCATCTGTAAATAGCCCATACAATCTACCTCATCCCCATACTGTATTTATGTATCTTGCTCCTTTGCACCCCAGTATCTCAACTTCCACATTCATCCTCTGCACATCCTACCATTCCAGTGTTTAATTGCTATATTGTAATTACTTTGCCACCATGGCCTATTTATTGCCTTACCTCTCTGATCCTACCTCATTTGCACATGCTGTATATAGATTTTCCTACTGTACTATTGATTGTATGTTTGTTTATTCCATATGTAACCCTGTGTTGTTGTATGTGTCGAACTGCTTTGCTTTATCTTGGCCAGGTCGCAGTTGCAAATGAGAACTTGTTCTCAACTAGCCTACCTGGTTAAATAAAGGTGAAATAATTGTTGTTTTTTTAAATCATCCAGCATACTCTACTACACATCACCGGCGGACAGAGTTACAGCTCTCCTATGATGAACTAATATTTATTTTCCATAGCCTTTCGTACAGCTGCCCCCAAATTTTGACTCCTGAGAAAGGCTAAGGGCTCTTGGGAGGGGCTATGTCTTCACTGTCCAGGGTAGCTGAGAGGACGACTAGCCGGACGACAGGACTGGTGTAGGTTCTGTCCTTGATCTTGACTGGACTTTGAAGGAGGAAAGGTAGCTCCACCTGTTGGGTTTGCAAGGTCTTGCAGAGTTTTGGCTCTTGATGTAATCTGCGGGATTCCTTGCCGTGTCCACATAACGCCATGCATGGAAGTCTGTAGGCTCTTGAATCTCGGGTACTCTGGTGTCTACGGAAACGCTGAAGCGGCAAGATTCCTACTGCAGCCACATCAGCACGGTTGTGGAATGTGTCCACAGGTTGATCTGGTCGAGTTTCAAGGTAAGCTCTAGTAGCTTGGCAAGCTCGGCTCCGGTGATGGCTGCACTAACCCCCAGTCCTGACACGGAAGGTAGTCGCTTAGGAACAATTCTGGACCTGGCTTGAGGACGGATAGGTAAGTCTTGCCGTGACTATCTTCTTTTCTCAGGTACGCAACAGACACAGAACACATGGACCTCTCTGGTGACACTCGAATAGTCGACACCTGCAGGTGTGTAGCAACTAGACTGGGTGATGTTTGACAGGATCTGTAGCTCTCTTTCCCAATTGTTCAAAGCCCGGAGTAGGTCTCGAGGGAGAAGAGGGTCTGCAATGTCTTTATTGTCATGTGTCGAACCCCAGTAAGACTAGCTGTGGCCATTGGCGTAAGCTAATGGGGATCCTAATAAATCAAATAAAAAATCCAAGTCCCAGAGGCGCTGCCCCAACACTTTGGCTCGAGTGGTGCATGGCAGAATGAACCCAAGGGGGTCGTACTGGGTAGCGAGCACCTTGTTCACATTCCGCATGGTCGGCACTCCGTAGTCCACAGCTCAACGCTCATATCCCATGGTGTTCGACTGGCAGTGCCAGCTGAGGATAGATGCAAGTGAATACTCTTTCTCTTGGAGCTGGAGATTGCCCAGCATGCTCTGCTCCATATCACCGGTGGGCGAACCTACAGTTCTCCTACGATGAACTAATATTTATTCTCCATAGTCTATCGTAGGCATATGCTTTCCATATTTCTTCTATAAGAAACTTTTCAGTTTAGACCTATCCATATAGGCCAACTCCCATGAGTGCAAGGGCTTAAGGGCTAAGGTTTGGGATAGGATTTCTAAAAAGTGGTATTAAACACCCTTTGAGCTGGTGCTCGCGGTTTAGCAAAACCCAAGTAAAACCCTAGCAAAACCTAAGCCGACTTGATGGTAGTAGCGCTCACCGCTGCCCCTAGTGACCGATTTTGAAGTAATCTCCCGACATCCTGCTTCTTGAATGACCTGGCTGCATTCACACACACACACATACACAGACATTAGTAATGGTGTTCTGTAAAGCATATTCTCAGGGGGAAGAGGGATATACTACCATGAAGGAATAGCTTAGTTAATCCATCTGGAAAAGGTAGCTGTGTGTTCATACTGGCAGATGGAGGGAGGGAGGGAGGGAGGGAGGGAGGGAGGGAGGGAGGGAGGGAGGGAGGGAGGGAGGGAGGGAGGGAGGGAGGGAGGGAGGGAGGGAGGGAGGGAGGGAGGGAGGGAGGGAGGGAGGGAGAATGCAGAGTAGGGTATAAAATGAATGAGGGATGAAAGCAGACACAATAGAAATAAGGGAGGGAGAAACAAAAGGAGTGATTGAATGACAGGGAAAAGGAGGGAGAGCTAGCAGAGAGGGATAGCGGAGAGAGAGCGACAGTGGAGAGAGAGGGGGGGGGAGAAGAGAATGAGAGAGTGAGAGAGAGAGGGACGGGTGTAGCTGGCTGGTTGCTCTGGGGGCAATATGACTCACAGCTCTGCAGCTCTGTGTCGTGCGTCACCAGCGCTGGGCTGGAGGAGAAGATAACACACGGGGACACAGATGTGCGCGTGTGCACACACACTCACACACACACTCATCAGATCAAATGGATACAGGGACACAGGTGGTCATCCATATAAATACTGGTTATTTACACAACTGCGCAACAGATAGACATACACACAAGCACAAATGTTAATGTAGAAATTACACACATATTTTGATGGGCTAGGGGAAGTCCTTGCATTTGTTAAGCAAATACTGCACAGCAATCAATCACGTTATATATTCTGGAACAAAACACTGACAGTGATCTGGAAGCAAGATAATCAATCATTTTTTCATTCTGAGTATTGACGCACACACACACAAACACAGTAGGCTACTGATAAATGTGTCAGAAGTGATAAGAGCTCTCTGTCTGGCCCATCTGATTCTCTCTCCCTCTCCCTCCTCCCACTCTCTCTTTCCCTAGCTCCTTTCCCTCTCCTCTTCCTCTCCCACTTTCTCTCTTCCTCCCTTCTTTTTTCTCTTCTCTCTCTCTCTCTCTCTCTCTCTGTCTGTCAGAAGTGATAAGAGCTCTCTGTCTGGCCCATCTAATTCTCTCTCTGTCTCCCTCCTTCTCCCACTCTCTCTTTCCCCAGCTCCTTTCCCTCTCCTCTTCCTCTTCCACTTTCTCTCTTCATCCCCTCTTTCTTTCTTTCTTTCTGTCTGTCTGTCTGTCTGTCTGTCTGTCTGTCTGTCTGTCTGTCTGTCTGTCTGTCTGTCTGTCTGTCTGTCTGTCTGTCTGTCTGTCTGTCTGTCTGTCTGTCTGTCTGTCTGTCTGTCTGTCTGTCTGTCTGTCTGTCTGTCTGTCTGTCTGTCTGTCTGTCTGTCTGTCTGTCTGTCTGTCTGTCTGTCTGTCTGTCTGTCTGTCTGTCTCTCTCTCTCTCTCTCTCTCTCTCTCTCTCTCATTTGTATATATATATATATCTCCCTCTGTCTCCACTCTCCCTTTCTTTCTTTCTTTCTTTCTTTCTTTCTTTCTCTTTTCCTCTCTCTCTCTCGCCATAATTGACTGAACTCACATGGACGTCCATAGCAGCTTGTGATATTGATAGAGAGGGAGTATTTGTGTGTGTGCTTGCGCATCTGTGCGTGTTTGCGTTTGTGTGTTTAGCTCAGTGTTTAGCTCACACGCTTCCCACTCTTGTGGATCAGTCTAGGCTCTAATTTAATGTGTCTCTAATGCCGGCCACAGATCCTTCCCAGAATTCTCTGGGTCTAATGGGGCTATCCGCTCTCCTCTCTACTACGTCCATTTACAGTAATTATATGTGTGTTTGCGTTTTTTGTGTGTGTGTCATGCTCTGTAGTGAGTTTGGCCACTATTACACTGCTTATACTTCCATAATTAATTGTGCTTGGTTTGCCTGTGACTACCCAATTTTGAAACAGGAAGTTTGGTTGGTTTGGTGGCTCCATGGTTGGGAACTGTGTGTTTGTGCCATCATCAATGCGGTATCACAGTCAATAAACACAGATCAGAAGAACAGCGGAAGTTGGTGTGACTCAGGTTCGCCACATAAAAAAATACTGACAAAGCCTTTTAGTTTTTGATGGAAAATCTCTCATTTAAAAACCTCCCAGCCCAGGTGCTACTTACCGTCGGTCTCGCATCTTCTCTCCAAACCCACTAAACCCAAAATATTAATCATACACTAAACACCTCCCTTGATTATAAGCAAAAACCTAAAGCAAGCAAAAAGTACTGTTTCTGAGGGCTAGTTCGTCTTGTCCTGTCAGGTCTTACCAGAGTGTTTTCCCGTCTCCCTGCTTTTTCAAGTTCTGTTCCCTAGTTTCCCCGGTTCTGACCATTCTGCCCACTCTGACCCGGAGCCTGCCTGCCATTCTGTACCGGCCTGACTCTGACCAGTTTAGGAACCTCTGCCTATCCTGACCCCGAGCCTGCCTGCTGTTCGGTACCTTATTGACTCTGCCCTGGATTACGGACCTTTGCCTGACTTTAACCTGTCTTTTGCCTGCCCCCTGTTTGGGTCAAATAACATATGTGACTCTAGCCGTCTGCATCTGGGTCTTATCCCGAGTTCGAACTGGCCATGACTGACCCAGCAGACTCAGAACTGCTACACAATGCTGTCTCCCTGCAATGAGCCACCATTGGAAGACATGAGGAGTTACTGCAATGTCTTATGGAGGGACTCCATACCCTGGCAGAACTCCATGACCAAGCGTTGGATACATTGCTGGAGCAATTCCGCAGATTCCCCACTGGGCAGCGGGTCACACCTGTAATCTCCCAGCCTACCCCAGTGTCCCGAGAACCCCACTTACCTCCTCCAGAGCGCTACTCCAGCAACACAATCCCATCATAGACTGGACTGCTGGTGCCATTATGGGCTGGAGCCCGTTCTGCCACGCCCATTGTCTGAAGTCAGCACACCCTGCCCCGGGACGTCTTCCTGTGAGCTAAGAAGTTGTCCCAGACCACTCCGCATTCCCGCGGAGTACCAAGACCTCCGGGAGGTTTTCAGTAATGCCCGGGCCACTTCACTTCCTCCTCACCGACCCTATGACTGCGGAATCGATCTTCTCCCAGGCATCACACTGCCTCGGGGAAGACTGTGCTCTCTGTCGAGTCCGGAGACCAAGGCTTATGGAGACCTACATCGAGGACTCCTTAGCTGCAGGGTGTATCTGTCCTTCTGCCCTCCCCTGCCTGCGCCCGTGCATCGACTACCGGGGCCTCAATGACATCACGGTGAAGAACCTCTACCTGCTACCACTCATCGCCTCGGCCTTCAAGACGCTCCCGTGAGCCACCGTTTTCTCCAAGTTGAACCTGCGGAACGCCTCAAATCTGATGCGGATATGGGTAGGGGACTAGTGGAAGACTGCCTTCAACACCGCCAGAGGCCACCACGAATACCTGGTCATGCCATATGGACTTACCAACACCACTGCTTTATTCCAGTCCCTAGTTAATGACGTTCTCCGTGACATGTTGAACCGGTTCGTTTTCGTCCACCTCAATGACATCCTCGTTTTCTCCCACTCAGACCAAGAACACGTGCTCCATGTCCGACAGGTCCTCCAGCGCCTCCTGGAGAACCAGCTTTTCATGAAGGTGGAGAAATGCGAATTCCATCGCTCCACCATCTCCTTCCTTGATTACATCATTACTGCAGGGAATGTACAGATAGATCCCGGGAAGGTGAGAGCGGTGGTGGATTGGCCCCAGCCTACATCCAGAGTGCAGCTGCAATGTTTCTTGGGATTTGCCAACTTCTATCGCCGCTTTATCTGAGGTCACAGCACCCTGGTTTCCTCCCTGTCTGCACTCACCTCTCCCAAAGTTCCTTTCACATGGTCCCCAGCTGCTGACCGGGCGCTTCACCACTGCTCCCATATTGGTTCGTCCTGACCTGTCCCATCCGTTCATGGTTAGATGCCAATGCTTTGGATGTCGGAGTGGGGGCTTTCCTGTCCCAGTGTTCTGCCCTGGACCTCAAGTTACATCCCTGCCCCTTCTTCTCCCATCACCTCAATGCCACGGAAAGGAACTACAATGTGGGGAATCGTGAGCTTCTCGCAGTGAAGATCTCAGCACCGCCAAGCGTCTCAATTCCAGGCAAGCTAGGTGGGCCCTGCTTTTCACCCGGTTTAACTTCTCCCTCTCCTACCGACCAGGATCCAAGAACATCAAGCTGGATCACATTGTTATAGCCCATCGGCTACACCCTCAGACCACGAGACCATCCTTCCCACCTCGTGTCTGGTGCAGCACTCAGCTGGGGAATAGGGAAGCAGGTCCGTGAGGCGCAGCATTCCCAGACAAACCTCAGGGGGGGCCCAGATAACATCAGGTTTGCACCTGATGCTGTCCTATCCTTGGTCCTGGAGTGGGCCCACTCCTCCAGGCTTGCTTGCCACCTGTGCTCCTGTCAGACCCTGACCTTTGTGCCACAACGCTTTTGGTGGCCTACCATGGTCCCAGACATCTCCCAGTTCGTCGCTGCCTGCACGGTCTGTACGCAGAACAAGACTAATCTGCAAGCTCCGGCTGGTCGTCTTTCAACCACTGCCTGTCCCTCACTGCCACTGGTCTCACATATTCCTGGACTTCGTCACGGGTCTTCCCCCGTCTGATGGCAACACCGCCATCCTGACAGTAGTGGACCAGTTTTCCAAAGCCGCCCACTACATTCCTCTCCCCAAGCTACCCTCTGCCAAAGAGACGGCCCAGCTCATGGTGCAGCACGTGTTCCAGATCCATGGACTCCCGATAGACATGGTCTCCGACAGGGGCCATAAGTTCTCATCCTGGTTCTTGTCTCGGTTTTGCACACTCATCGGGTCGTCGGCGCTCCTGAAGGTTTGAACACGGGGCATGGAATTCCAATACCTGGTTGTAGGAAGCCCCTAGAGGGGTGGGGGGGGTACTGTCACACCCTGATTTGTTTCAACTGTCCTTGTGCTTGTCTCCACCCGCATCCAGGTGTCGCCCATCTCTCCTCATTATCCCCAGTGTATTTATACCTGTGTTCTCGGTTTGTATGTTGCCAGTTCGTTAATGTGTTTTCCCGTCTCCCTTCTTTCTTAAATTCTGTTTCCCCGGTTCTGACCATTCTGCCTCCCCTGACCCCGAGCCAGCCTGCTGTTCGGTACCTTATTGACTCTGCCCTTGATTACGGACCTCTGCCTGCCTTTGACCTGTCTTTTGCCTGCCCCCTGTTTGGGTCAATTAACATATGTGACTCTAGCTTGTCTGCATCTGGGTCTTATCCTGAGTTTGAACATGGTAGTGCCCTGCTCTGTGCATCCTTAACAATAAATCTACAGCAGCTTCCTGAATGAATGAATTCAGATCACAATTAATAGTTACAGTAAATTATTGATGGTAAATGAAGGCCATTTGGTGGTTGACTGATTAAAGACTGCAGATTCGTTCTCTTTTCTTGCCTTATTCTGGATTTCACCTGAGACCTGAGAGAAAGAAAAAACGCCTTGTTTCTATCTTTTGAGAAAGAGAGTAAGAAAGAGGGGCGGAGAGAGGAGGGAGATATGGAGAGAGAGAAAAATGAAAGAACATGTCTGCTCGTACTGTAGATATCTCACTTGGTATTTGGCCATTCACATTCTGCCTGATTCAAAGGTAAAGAAATAGGTGGATGAAAGAGCAGGTTTGTGTGTGTGTGTCTGTGTGTGTGTGTGTGTGTGACGTCACAGAGCAGCTGTTGTACGATCTGTGTGCTGGAGGACCAGCAGAGGCAACAAGAGGCAATGAAGTGTGACAAGACATTAAGGTGTGCGTGCGTGTGTGCGTGTGTGCGTGCGTGCGTGTACTATCAAGGTCTGTTTTTCTAGCATTTTTAAATGACCCAAGGGTACAGTGGTAGCCACCATGATATCAATTTATAACTCTGGGAAATCAGCTTTCTGTATTCTACCCTTTTGTCCTTCTTTCTACCCTGCCTTCTGTTTTTCTTTCCTCCCTGTTGACCTTTCTGATATCAAATCATCTTTCTGACATTTAGACATGTTTCCTCTCTACTGATGTATTGCATTCTACATCATATTCCATAAGCAGTCTACCCAACACGGATGTCCCTATACACAATTGCAATGCAGAGAATATTGGTTTGTTTACAACTGCTTGTTCCTATTGGTGTTATACTGTCAACACTATAACTAATACTAATCCCGTTAAATGAATATTAGGAATACACTTTTGAAATGATGTTGTTATGGAATTTACTTCCTCAAATCTTCATGAATTAATTAATATCAAAGTTAACAAAATGCAAACAAGAAAACCAATACACCTTCAACAGGTAACTAATCATGTATGTGTTTATGTTTATGTTCCACTTCTTTGTGATTGTGTTGAGGGGCCACTTGCCCATTTTTGGCCCAGTACCATCACGATGACTCACCTTGTCTTGCCCATATAATGCTTCATAGCATTTCCTCCTCCTCCCTCTTTCCCTCTTTCTCCCTCACTCTTTTTCTTTCACTCTCTCTCTCTCTCTATCTCTATCTCTGTCTTACCGTCTCATTCGCATTCTCTTTCTCTCCCCTCCCTCTCTCTCTCCCCCTCGCTCCATCCATTTCAGATTGAAATTGGCTTAGCTGAGCTATTGTCGTTGTTATTAGTGCATATCATCAGCAAGACGTGGTCAAAGTCATCTGGAAGGAAACAGTCTTTCCTGTCTGAAGACACATGCTCACTCACTCCCAGTGTCAGTAGCAGAGAGTGCTTCATCATCTTTCTCTCAACATAATTCTTCCCCTCATATTTTCTCTTTTGTTCAACATCACTTCGTACTCGTGCAAATCTGTCTCTGTCTGGACTGTTTCATGATCCAGTGAGGAAATCAGCGGTCATGATACTTCATTGTAGGAAAAGAGAAAGGGAGAGGGACAATGTGTTTGTTTGATAAAAACAGAGGAAAGAGAAGAGAACGAGGTTTAATGTGGGGATCTCTACAGCCAAGTGAGGGAGTGGCCCTTTATAGCACTCAGTGAAGGTGAGAAATAAAATGATAGAAACATATATCTCTTGTGCTACTCACACACGCCTACACACGTGTGCTCTCTCTCTCTCTCTCTCTCTCTCTCTCTCTCTCTCTCTCTCTCTCTCTCTCTCTCTAAACTGTGCTTCTCAGAGGACTGCTTATTGGTTGGTGAGCTATAATTAGAGGTTGACCGATTATGACTTTTCAACGCCGATACCGGTTATTGGAGGACCAAAAAAAGCCGATACCAATTAAATCGGACGATTTTTACTGTATCTGTCTATGCATTTCAGAGTGGTTACATTTCTACAGCCCCATACCTCTGCTTTTTACCAAAACCAGACCGGGATATCCTTTGTTATTGTATCAACTGCTAAGTGCCCCTTTAATTTAATATGAATCTATCCCAGACCAAACCCATCCCTGAACATTACGCTCGACAGACGATGCGGACCTCTTTCTCCAACTCCAACTCCTGATTGCACCCCACCTCTCTATCCCTCCATCCCATCTCTTCCACCTTTTCTCTAACTCCCGATTGCACCCCATTCCCTCTCCATCGCTCCGTCCGACCCTCCCAACCCTGCCGCCAACACAGTGTGCAATGGGGGG